>NC_133177.1:61755000-62047500 GCF_049306965.1 Danio rerio
GAATATTACTGCCTGAATGTAGATTATACCAGTTATTAAACAGTTTCGATAAAGACGGCTGACAGTACACTCAGCCTTGGATAAGAAACAGATTATACTTTATGTGTGTGTGTTCTATTTGATTGTTGATCCGTTTCACAGGTCTGGAGTCAGCTCTAATCAGTCTGAAGGGTGTCTGATGTTTATGTTTAGATATTGTTCAAAATTGTACGCACGAACCCCACGTGGAAATGTTCCTAGTCTATCTGTGTTTTAACCAATCAGGTTAGGACACCTGTATGTGTGACGCAGTTAATGGAGTTATGTGAGAGTATAATTGTTATTGATTGGTGATTGTAAGCAGAGCGGCCTAGGAACTCATTGAGAGTGTTGAAGCTGGCTTCTGCGAATGAAACTGCAAACTATCTTCAGTAAACTTGATTTATTTTTTTTAAATCTCTGACTCCGGCTCTTCTTCATCTACCAGACTGCTCATTCTTTGGGTTAAACTGTAAACTATCCCTACACAACATCTTAAAAAAAGAGATCACCATTTCTTTCTCCAGCTGAACTTAATGTGCTCATGCAAAGTTATAGCAAATATGAGTGTATATATTTAAAAAGAAGCAACCATCAGTGAAACAGAGACAGTTAGCATGGGAAAACAGCTCAAGTTGTGTGATTTTTCAGTATTTAAACATTTAAGTATAATAAAATAAGTAATGTAATGTGTGACGTTTATACTTTTCTAAACTTTTATACACTTTTATCAGTTTTAATAGATTTAACGGTGCACTTGTTGTGTGTCTGCCTTTTTATTGATCAAGTGATAGAGGTTGATATAACATTTAGAAGGTAAGCAGTAATAAAATAATTTTTAGACAGAATAATAATCCCATTAATCTAGTAACAGTACATGTCGAAGGTTAAGCTAATTATTTATGAAAAAAAAGGACAAGCCTTGTACGTGACTTTGTTTTGTGTGTGACAAAAATGTAGGCAATAGCTGTGTTTCCATCAAAATATAGGCTATTACATAAATTTGTGCAAAACTGGAATAACGCCAAAAATAAAGCAGCGTTTTAATCCAAAGAGTCGAAGAGAACACAATCATCACTTCCTGATTAACTTGCACCAAATATCAACAGTAAAAACAGAATTTACTGCGGTAGAATACGCTGCATCAATGATTTATTATTTAATTAATGTACTTGCGCCTCAGAAGACAATTGACACACAATGAACACGTGGGGGCGTTTGAAGCCAGACGCGGAGATCTTGACACGCTCCAGACGCTCGGAGGTAATTAATAATATACACTGATACTGAAACAGTAAAGGCATTTTAGAATGACTGAAACAACATTTAAGATGTTCTGCAGTGTGCTCAGTCTGCTGGTTTGTCCATTCACACACATTTAACAAACCTTTTTTAATGTACATACTGTAATTTGTTAAGTGCACTTCGTAGTTTATGTGCATCTCATCAAATAAAAGTTTAATCTCAGTTATGCACATGTTTTATTATGCGTATTTTCAAAAGTTATGTGAATCATGACGTTTCCATCAATCGTTTTTATGGTCATCTCCAAAATGAGCTCTAAAATAGGTGTGTGTAAACGTAAGGCTAAGGCAAGAAATACGCTTCATCTTTAAAAAAGGGAAGGAGACCGACAGAAACTCTGAGTTTAGAGAATAAAACCTGCTCCGGACTAGGTTAGATTCACAGTGTAAGTTACCACGGTAACTGACTCTGAGTTAAAGTTACCTCTCTTTCAGAAACAGGCTTGACTTACCCTGATTTCTTGAGTTTAACAAACCTGCCATTTTGAAACGGAAAACCCAGAGTTTCTCTCATTTCAGGGTTAAAATACTCCCAAATCAGTAAGGTGTGAATAAATATTTAGAGTTTAGATAAACTGTGAAATTAAGTCGATTTCATCAATGTCATTCATTTTCTCCAGCATGTGTTTTACACAGAGGATGCCCTTCCAGCCACAACTCAGTACTGGGAAACACCCATACACACTAATTCACACACAAACACACACACACACACACACAGAGACAACAAATTTAGTTGATCAGTTCCCCTATAGCGCATGTGTTTGGACTGTGGGAGAAACCGGAGCACCTGGAGCAAACCCACGCCAACATGGGGAGAACATGCAAACTCCACACAGAAATACCAACTGACCCAGCCGAGACTCAAACCAGTGACCTTCTTGCTGTGAGGCCACAGTGCTAACCACTAAGCCACCGTGTGACCCATGTAATCAGGATATAATCAAAAGAACTCTGAAATCCTCAGTCATTTTCTCCTATTTCTCTCTTCTTGTGTTACTAAATTAATGAAGACACAGTAATCGGCTGTGATCAGTAGCTGTGTTTCCATCCACAGATGCTAATTAGATTCATACTAACTGTAATATTGCATAAAACATTAGTGAATAAAGCTGCGCTTCCATCCAACGAGAAGCAAAAGAGAACACAATGTTCATGATAAACTGGAGCAAATCTGTTGTTCAGTTTTTTTTAAAGACACACACAGAAGAACATCAAACATTGGCTTGTACCTTAGACGAACAAAAGACAATATACAAGAAAACAACAAAGAAAAAGAGACCAAAAAAAAACACACACACATCCTAGTCACAACATACAATCAAAACTAGAGAGGGTGTATTGACCTTATTGTAAAATGCGGAAGTGCG
This sequence comes from Danio rerio, assembly GCF_049306965.1. Lineage (NCBI taxonomy): Eukaryota > Metazoa > Chordata > Actinopteri > Cypriniformes > Danionidae > Danio > Danio rerio. Next base: position 61,757,693 of record NC_133177.1, read on the forward strand.
GCTGTTTTCGCGATTGTCTTAGAACTTCCGTTTCAGTGGCCTATGGGAGAAATGACTAGGAATAATAAACGGCAAAAAACGGTCAAACTACTTGCTCAACAAACAAATGTTTGCATGATTATACAGACCAAGTAGAATAATATAACAAGGAAATATCAGTTTGCAACATCAAACAGCGAAACGAGCAGTTTTTAATGTCTAAAATGAATGGAAGTGAATGAGACCGGAAGTCTCAAGCCAAAAAGATTCAAATGGCAGCGCCCGCTCGTCCGCGGAGAATAAGGTGAATAGACTGATTTTCAGCGGCCGCCATCTTTAAAAGCGAAATTGAGGCTGTGGTGGGAGAAACCTGGCAGTATCATTGGGAGTTGCACAGGAACGTTGTGTATTTGGCTGTATATCTTATCAGCGAAGAGAAAGTGACACTAATTTATAATTTCACCGCCTTCCCAGTGACCCGAAGGTCCGTTCTGAATGAATGGTGAAAATAAAAAGCGATATCAGAGCTCATTTTCAGCTAAGTTAAGAGAAAATGGTACTAGCTAGCAAACGTTTTCTTTCCCAAACACACGTTTAAGATGCCATTCATCAAACTGGAGTTAAAGAACTGATTCTTTCACTATATTAGACTCGTTATGATACTGGATTAAAAGAAAAACTGTCAGTTTCCCGCTAACATTTAAGGCTCTGTTGATGGCTTTCTGAAAACAGCGCTGATTTGCCATGGTGTTCACGTGCTCAACAGAAAAGCTTGTGATTGGCCGAGAAGGTCATCAGTTCACCCTCCACTGTTTACCGAGCACAAACACAGACAGACGAGTGATGTGCTTGATGACTCGACTGATCTTCACGGCTGCTTCGCGCTCCAGTCTCTGTGTTTGCACTGGGTGAAGAGCGGCAAACTGAGTGCAAACACAGATACACGAGACTGGAGCAAGAAGCAGCCGTGAAGATCAGTCGAGTCATCTGCACTCAGCAGCGCTTCAGTGTTAGCAGAAATGGATGGATTTAAAATTTCAATACCTGGACAACACTATTAAACACAACACGAGGGTGTGCTGCAGAGGACTGCAGTGTTTTATCACTCACCAGGTTACATAGGCTGAAGCAGAGAAGCGTCCTCACAGTGTTTAACTGGTGCTATGAACTGAAGCCTAGGAGGACACTTCAGCGTATCACTCTTACAGATGTTGTTTGATGCTAAATTGCTTTTAATTGTTTAAATTAAACTGAACTGAATGATATTAAAGTCATGTTTACACTATTTCTGAATTTTAAAATCTCGGCAGCAGCTGGAGGCTTGTAGTCCACAGCATGTTACTGCAATGTTTACAGTGCTGGTCCTATACTTCCGGGTTTCTTCACACCGCAGCCTCGCTTTGGTACTTAAAAATGGCGGCCGCGTGAAATAAGTGTATAGTTAGGCTCACTCCAGTCAATCTGGCAACCTGCGCTTGCGTGTGTTTTAGTAGTTTGAAATGATATAATGTATGTAATATATAACAACAGCCCAGACAATAAGGCGCTAGAAAGTATAGTTGAAACCAGAAGTTCACACACACTCTAAAAAAAAAGGAAAATAACCATTTGTAAAAAATGTCTGATGGTAAATTGCACTAAACGTTTTCTATTTTGGGTCTGTAAGGATTACCTAAATGATTTACATTTGCTGAATGCCAGAATAATGAGAGAACGTTTTTTTGAGATTGTTTATTAATTTCTCAACAGTCAAAAGTTTACACACATTTCCTTGGTGTTTTTTAGCTTTGCTTTAAAACTGTATAACTTTGGTCAAATATTTTGGGTCTCCTTCCACAAGCTTCTCACAATAGTTTGCAGGAGTTTTGGCCCATTCCTCCTGCAGAATTGCTGTAACTGAGTCAGATTTGTAGGCTGTCTTGCTCGCACAAGCTTTTCCTTCTCATTTTCTATAGGATTGAGATCAGGGCTTTGTGATGGCCACTCCAAAACATTCACTCTTTTGTCCTTAAAGCACATTTTCACTAGTTTGGCAGTGTGCTTAGGGTCATGGTCTGTCTGGAAGAGTCATTTGTGGCCAAGTTGTAATGTCCTGGCTGATAGGTTGAGATGTTGCTTCAGTATTTCTCCATAATGTTCTGTCTTCATGATGCCATCTATTCTGTGAAGTGGACCAGTCCCTCCTGCAGCAAAACAGCCCCACAACATGATGCTGCCGCCCCCATACTGCACAGTTGGGATGGTGTTCTAGGCTTGTGCTCTTTCCCCTTTGTCCTCCAAATGTAACACTGCTCATTATGTGGTGCCTCACATTAACTCAAATGTTGCCAATCAGCCAATCAGAAACTTCCAAAACCCTGACATCATCATCTGAGCTTTTCCAGAGGCAGAATAATCTTATTGTGTGTAAACTTGACTTTCAACAAGAGTTAGAACAATTTCTTAATAAACATCTCTCTCATTATTCTGCAATTAAGCAGAACAGAAACACACGATAATCCCAATTTACCTAAAAGAGAAAGAGTTTAGTGACATTAACATCTGACTTTTTTTTTTTTAAATGGTTATTCGCCCTTATTATACAGTGTGTGTGTAAACTTCTGCTTTTAACTGTATTACAAATGTTCAGAATGGTCCTTTTTTCACACTTTAAGGTTAAAAGTTGTTGGAAGAAAAACCAAGATCCCATAATGCAACCCAGAAGCAGAAACAAAGAGGAAAAATAAAATCATGAATCACAAAATATGGAAAACTGCTAATTAATGCGTACTTTTGTGTTTAACCAGTTAAACTCTGCTGCTATTTGGGGATTTCCGCCTGGATTTTGCCTACCCAAATTTAAAAGCTTCCCAAATCCACATGCAGTGGTGTAAATGCAAAAATTTGGTTTGATTTTAAAGAAAACCCTTTGAATTTTAATAAAACACTATTGAAAGTGTTTAAAATATCTGTATATGTTGTCTGTGTTATAATAAACACCTAAAAAAAGAGGCGCTTTTTGTATTTTTTGTATAAACTCAAATGTGAAAGTGTACCGTTTGGGTTCTGTGTGGTCTAGTGTGCTGTAATTAATGTTGGTGGTTCCTGCACATGTCTGTAATCATAGGAAAAAAGAAAAATGTCTCCACCATAATCTATGCCAAAGTTATTGTATTGCAACTGATGAGAGGTGCTGTACACACAGGGAGCGATCATTATTTTCATATTTCACTATTGTTTTGTTTGATCAAACATAATTCACTGTGTTTGGAGCACGTCAGACATATAAAAGCATTACTTATGCACATCAGCTCAAAAACAGAGGAGAATGGCCCTGAAGTGCACAGCATAAGGTGAGAGATGACAGCTGTCTGTGCTATCTGGGGCTGCTTATTGATCATAAATGTATTGTTTTCACTTCTGCGCCATGGAAACATCGCGATTCATTCGACAACTGTTTGATATGTGAATATAATTCAGTAAAAAGAATGCTAGAACCGTATGAGCACCGGCAAGAGCTTTCATTTGAGCTATAACTTGTACATGTGTCATATATGAACCATATGAAAATGAACCAATGTTCAATACCCAGTTGGGTATCCAAAATACTGTGTATTTAAGTGTAAATAACTTTTATACAGTAGAATAACAACCAAAGTGATGCATATGTGCATAAAATATAGATTCTAAACTTTCAAACGAAACCACTTACGGGGGTCTGGTGCAATGCTAGCCCTTTAAATCTTAAAGCGAAAGTCGATGATGTACTGGGTCCGCAGAGTTTAACTGGTTAATAAAAAGAAAATTACAAATAAATAAATAAAAAACATCTAGTGGGCTGTCATCAATTATTCCTGACATCACAGGTGTTAAACTCAGTTCCTGGAGGGCCGCAGCTCTGCACAGTTTAGTTCAACCCTAATTAAGCACACCTGATCGAACGAATTGAGTCCTTCAGGCTTGTTTGAAACCTACAGGTGAGTGTGTTGGAGCAGGGACTGTGCAGGCTACGGCCCTCCAGGAACAGGGTTTGACGCCCCTGCCTTACATAATTATTCCTTGCATCAATTATTCCTTACATTCCTGCACCTGCAGCTCAAAAGCCACACAAACACAAACCAAAGCACATTTAGAAAATTTAGCAAAACATAAAAATCTCAATGTCATTCAGAGACGGCCAAACACACGGCGCATCCACTCACACAGACCGCAGTTTGACTGACAGACAGAGATGATTCAGTGTGTGAGTTTATCAATACAGAAGGACTGACTGTGTGAAATGAGCTATTGATCACAGACCAGAGGACATAACAGTGCAGAGACACAGAGAGAAAACAAGAAACACTGAAGAAAAGCAGAGCAAGAGGACAGATAATAACAGACAAACCTGCAGGAGCGGAGCTACTATTAACGGCTGGAGAACAGACCCCAGCCTTCATTACTGAACCCCACAATGAATATTTGCAACTAATATATAAAAAACGATTATATTTACATAACAATACTAGTAAACTACACATACACAGTAGAAGTCTAAATTATGAGACATCCTGTTAAATTTTAATTCTTTCATGTTTTTCTTAAATTTCTATTTAACAAAGTGAAGATTTTTCTTCAACATCTCTGAACTTAACACACCTAATGACTAACTGCTATTAATTACTTTCTTTTATTTGAGGATATGTGGTCTGGGTTTTATTCTCTAAGCTAAATGTTTATTACTGAATTTTATACATGCAGTTATTATAAAAGTAATTATTAGGTTTATAAAACAATAAATACATTTATTATATTAAAGAAAAAACATACTCGCTCTGCCTGTAAAAACCCACTCACACTCGCTCCACCTGTAAAAACACACTCACACTCGCTCTGGCTGTAAAAACACACTCGCTCTGCCTGTAAAAACCCACTCACACTCGCTCTGGCCGTAAAAACACACTCGCTCTGCCTATAAAAACCCACTCGCTCTGCCTGTAAAAACACACTCGCTCTGCCTGTAAAAACACACTCGCTCTGCCTGTAAAAACCCACTCACACTCGCCCTGGCTGTAAAAACACACTCGCTCTGCCTGTAAAAACCCACTCACTCTGGCTGTAAAAACACACTCGCTCTGCCTGTAAAAACCCACTCGCTCTGGCCGTAAAAACACACTCACACTCGCTCTGGCCGTAAAAACCCACTCACACTCACTCTGGTTGTAAAAACACACTCGCTCTGGTTGTAAAAACACACTCGCTCCGCCTGTAAAAACACACTCGCTCTGGCTGTAAAAACACACTCGCTCTGCCTGTAAAAACACACTCGCTCTGGCTGTAAAAACACACTCGCTCTGCCTGTAAAACACACTCGCTCTGGCTGTAAAAACACACTCGCTCTGCCTGTAAAAACACACTCGCTCTGGCTGTAAAAACACACTCGCTCTGCCTGTAAAAACACACTTGCTCTGCCTGTAAAAACACACTCGCTCTGCCTGTAAAAACACACTCGCTCTGGCTGTAAAAACACACTCGCTCTGGCTGTAAAAACACACTCGCTCTGGCTGTAAAAACACACTCGCTCTGCCTGTAAAAACCCACTCACACTCGCCCTGGCTGTAAAAACACACTCGCTCTGCCTATAAAAACCCACTCGCTCTGGCCGTAAAAACACACTTGCTCTGCCTGTAAAAACCCACTCACACTCGCCCTGGCTGTAAAAACACACTCGCTCTGCTTGTAAAAACCCACTCGCTCTGGCCGTAAAAACACACTCACTCTGGCTGTAAAAACACACTCGCTCTGCCTGTAAAAACCCACTCACACTCGCTCTGGCCGTAAAAACCCACTCACACTCACTCTGGTTGTAAAAACACACTCGCTCTGCCTGTAAAAACACACTCGCTCTGCCTGTAAAAACACACTCGCTCTGCCTGTAAAAAAACACTCGCTCTGGCTGTAAAAACACACTCGCTCTGGCTGTAAAAACACACTCGCTCTGGCTGTAAAAACACACTCGCTCTGCCTGTAAAAACACACTCGCTCTTCCTGTAAAAACACACTCGCTCTGGCTGTAAAAACACACTCGCTCTGCCTGTAAAAACACACTCACTCTGGTTGTAAAAACCCACTCACAGTTACTCTGCCTGTAAAAACACACTCACACTCGCTCTGCCTGTAAAAACACACTCGCTCTGCCTGTAAAAACACACTCGCTCTGGCTGTAAAAACACACTCGCTCTGGCTGTTAACCCACTCGCTCTGGCTGTAAAAACACACCCGCTCTGCCTGTAAAAACACACTCGCTCTGCCTGTAAAAACACACTCGCTCTGGCTGTAAAAACACACTCGCTCTGGCTGTAAAAACACTCGCTCTGGCTGTAAAACACATTCGCTCTGGCTGTAAAAACACACTCGCTCTGGCTGTAAAACCGCACTCGCTCCGGCAGTAAAAACGCACTCGCTCTGCCTGTAAAAACCCACTCACACTCACTCTGGTTGTAAAAACCCACTCACAGTTACTCTGCCTGTAAAGACACACTCACACTCGCTCTGGCTGTAAAAACACACTCGCTCTGGCTGTAAAAACACACTCGCTCTGCCTGTAAAAACACACTCGCTCTGCCTGTAAAAACACACTCGCTCTGCCTGTAAAAACACACTCGCTCTGGCTGTAAAAACACACTCGCTCTGGCTGTAAAAACACTCGCTCTGGCTGTAAAAACACACTCGCTCTGGCTGTAAAACACATTCGCTCTGGCTGTAAAAACACACTCGCTCTGGCTGTAAAACCGCACTCACTCCGGCAGTAAAAACGCACTCGCTCTGCCTGTAAAAACCCACTCACACTCACTCTGGTTGTAAAAACCCACTCACAGTTACTCTGCCTGTAAAAACACACTCACACTCGCTCTGCCTGTAAAAACACACTCGCTCTGCCTGTAAAAACACACTCGCTCTGCCTGTAAAAACACACTCGCTCTGGCTGTAAAAACACACTCGCTCTGGCTGTAAAAACACTCGCTCTGGCTGTAAAAACACACTCGCTCTGCCTGTAAAAACACACTCGCTCTGCCTGTAAAAACACACTCGCTCTGGCTGTAAAAACACACTCGCTCTGCCTGTAAAAACACACTCGCTCTGCCTGTAAAAACACACTCGCTCTGCCTGTAAAAACCCACTCACACTCGCCCTGGCTGTAAAAACACACTCGCTCTGCCTGTAAAAACCCACTCACTCTGGCTGTAAAAACACACTCGCTCTGCCTGTAAAAACCCACTCGCTCTGGCCGTAAAAACACACTCACACTCGCTCTGGCCGTAAAAACCCACTCACACTCACTCTGGTTGTAAAAACACACTCGCTCTGGTTGTAAAAACACACTCGCTCCGCCTGTAAAAACACACTCGCTCTGGCTGTAAAAACACACTCGCTCTGCCTGTAAAAACACACTCGCTCTGGCTGTAAAAACACACTCGCTCTGCCTGTAAAACACACTCGCTCTGGCTGTAAAAACACACTCGCTCTGCCTGTAAAAACACACTCGCTCTGGCTGTAAAAACACACTCGCTCTGCCTGTAAAAACACACTTGCTCTGCCTGTAAAAACACACTCGCTCTGCCTGTAAAAACACACTCGCTCTGGCTGTAAAAACACACTCGCTCTGGCTGTAAAAACACACTCGCTCTGGCTGTAAAAACACACTCGCTCTGCCTGTAAAAACCCACTCACACTCGCCCTGGCTGTAAAAACACACTCGCTCTGCCTATAAAAACCCACTCGCTCTGGCCGTAAAAACACACTTGCTCTGCCTGTAAAAACCCACTCACACTCGCCCTGGCTGTAAAAACACACTCGCTCTGCTTGTAAAAACCCACTCGCTCTGGCCGTAAAAACACACTCACTCTGGCTGTAAAAACACACTCGCTCTGCCTGTAAAAACCCACTCACACTCGCTCTGGCCGTAAAAACCCACTCACACTCACTCTGGTTGTAAAAACACACTCGCTCTGCCTGTAAAAACACACTCGCTCTGCCTGTAAAAACACACTCGCTCTGCCTGTAAAAAAACACTCGCTCTGGCTGTAAAAACACACTCGCTCTGGCTGTAAAAACACACTCGCTCTGGCTGTAAAAACACACTCGCTCTGCCTGTAAAAACACACTCGCTCTTCCTGTAAAAACACACTCGCTCTGGCTGTAAAAACACACTCGCTCTGCCTGTAAAAACACACTCACTCTGGTTGTAAAAACCCACTCACAGTTACTCTGCCTGTAAAAACACACTCACACTCGCTCTGCCTGTAAAAACACACTCGCTCTGCCTGTAAAAACACACTCGCTCTGGCTGTAAAAACACACTCGCTTTGGCTGTTAACCCACTCGCTCTGGCTGTAAAAACACACCCGCTCTGCCTGTAAAAACACACTCGCTCTGCCTGTAAAAACACACTCGCTCTGGCTGTAAAAACACACTCGCTCTGGCTGTAAAAACACTCGCTCTGGCTGTAAAACACATTCGCTCTGGCTGTAAAAACACACTCGCTCTGGCTGTAAAACCGCACTCGCTCCGGCAGTAAAAACGCACTCGCTCTGCCTGTAAAAACCCACTCACACTCACTCTGGTTGTAAAAACCCACTCACAGTTACTCTGCCTGTAAAGACACACTCACACTCGCTCTGGCTGTAAAAACACACTCGCTCTGGCTGTAAAAACACACTCGCTCTGCCTGTAAAAACACACTCGCTCTGCCTGTAAAAACACACTCGCTCTGCCTGTAAAAACACACTCGCTCTGGCTGTAAAAACACACTCGCTCTGGCTGTAAAAACACACTCGCTCTGGCTGTAAAACACATTCGCTCTGGCTGTAAAAACACACTCGCTCTGGCTGTAAAACCGCACTCACTCCGGCAGTAAAAACGCACTCGCTCTGCCTGTAAAAACCCACTCACACTCACTCTGGTTGTAAAAACCCACTCACAGTTACTCTGCCTGTAAAAACACACTCACACTCGCTCTGCCTGTAAAAACACACTCGCTCTGCCTGTAAAAACACACTCGCTCTGCCTGTAAAAACACACTCGCTCTGGCTGTAAAAACACACTCGCTCTGGCTGTAAAAACACTCGCTCTGGCTGTAAAAACACACTCGCTCTGCCTGTAAAAACACACTCGCTCTGCCTGTAAAAACACACTCGCTCTGGCTGTAAAAACACACTCGCTCTGCCTGTAAAAACACACTCGCTCTGCCTGTAAAAACACACTCGCTCCGCCTGTAAAAACACACTCGCTCTGGCTGTAAAACACACTCGCTCTGCCTGTAAAAACACACTCGCTCTGGCTGTAAAAACACACTCGCTCTGGCTGTAAAAACACACTCGCTCTGGCTGTAAAACACACTCGCTCTGGCTGTAAAAACACACTCGCTCTGGCTGTAAAACACACTCGCTCTGGCTGTAAAAACACACTCGCTCTGCCTGTAAAAACACACTCGCTCTGGCTGTAAAAACACACTCGCTCTGGCTGTAAAAACACACTCGCTCTGGCTGTAAAACACACTCGCTCCGGCAGTAAAAACACACTCGCTCTGCCTGTAAAAACCCACTCACACTCACTCTGGTTGTAAAAACCCACTCACAGTTACTCTGCCAGTAAAAACACACTCACACTCGCTCTGCCTGTAAAAACACACTCGCTCTGCCTGTAAAAACAAACTCGCTCTGGCTGTAAAAACACACTCGCTCTGGCTGTAAAAACACACTCGCTCTGGCTGTAAAAACACACTCGCTCCGCCTGTAAAAACACACTCGCTCCGCCTGTAAAAACACACTCGCTCCGGCTGTAAAAACACACTCGCTGTGCCTGTAAAAACACACTCGCTCCGCCTGTAAAAACACACTCGCTCCGGCTGTAAAAACACACTCGCTCTGCCTGTAAAAACACACTCGCTCTGGCTGTAAAAACACACTCGCTCCGCCTGTAAAAACACACTCGCTCTGCCTGTAAAAACACACTCGCTCTGGCTGTAAAAACACACTCGCTCTGCCTGTAAAAACACACTCGCTCCGGCTGTAAAAACACACTCGCTCCGCCTGTAAAAACACACTCGCTCCGGCTGTAAAAACACACTCGCTCTGGCTGTAAAAACACACTCGCTCTGCCTGTAAAAACACACTCGCTCCGGCTGTAAAAACACACTCGCTCCGCCTGTAAAAACACACTCGCTCCGGCTGTAAAAACACACTCGCTCTGCCTGTAAAAACACACTCGCTCCGCCTGTAAAAACACACTCGCTCCGGCTGTAAAAACACACTCGCTCTGCCTGTAAAAACACACTGGCTCTGGCTGTAAAAAAACACACTTACACTCGCTCCGCCTGCAAAAAAACACTCGCACTGCCTGTAGAGACACACTCATACTCACCCTGCCTGCAAAAACACACCCGCTCTGGCCTTATAGAAGGTACAAGCTCTGAAAAGCACTTATTGATGGAGTAATTTGCCCAGAGATTGTACTGCGGCCTCGAGGGGACGGTGTGTATTAATTAGCATCTCTTCATCTGCCGACGAGCGTGAAGCAGACGCTGTCAGGACAGTTAATGTGTGTAATTGACTGATGATCAGAGGCTGGGATGCGAATGTGGAGTTATTATGCAGGACAGCGACTTTACTAAGGATTAACCAGAGCATAGGGGCATGCAGAGAGAGCGAGCGAGCGAGAGAGAGAGAGAGAGAACCCAGGCATACATATACAGATGCAGACATATGCATACACACACGCAGACACATATACACTCAAATATATTCACAAACACATTTATAATGGTTTCATGACAATAATGTTTATGACAGATTTATGACATACTATCTTGCCTTGGGAACGTCAAATTGTCATGACAAAGACAAAAACAAATTGTATTTGTTTATGTCAGGTTGTCAACGATGTCATCTTTGCATTTAAGATGACACAACATTAGTCAAAGGCATGCATAAAATATCATTAACATGTCTTGTCATAATTATTATAAAGGTCTTATAAACACCCCTTCAAGTACTGTGTTAGCATGGAAACTTATCGTAGTGTTATTGCCTAATCTAATGTGCATGTATGCATATGCCAAAACATGCATGCTTCAGTATTATCTGTGCCCAGAAGCACTCTTAACTTCTGATTCACCTACAGCGGGAGACGAGCAAAATAAACAAGTGCAAAACTACACAGTAAAAGCAGAAAGAGGAGCATCAAACAGAAGCTGTTCTCCAGACGGCGGCGTGCAGAGAAAAGAAGAGTTTTCTGAACTGCTCTCAGCAAATGTGGAGAGTACAGAAACACCATGTCCTCTGAAACAAACAGCTCTAATGTATTATAAACAATATCTGAGGGGGGGTATTTCTGCATTACTCTTTCTATCTATGACAGCATGCTGAACTGAATGATACAACTGACAAAACACAGAACAATAGGTAGAATGATAGAGAGTCAAATAAATGAAAGACAGAACGATGGAAGACAGACAGAACATCAGCTTATAAAAACAATGACATGTTTTGTTGTGCTGGTTGAAAGTCTCTTCACATTGCAATAGACTGATTTCACGCGGCCGCCATCTTTAAAAGCGAAATTGAGGCTGCGGTGGGAACAAACCCGGAATCATCGTTGGGAGTTACATAGAAACGTTGTGTATTTGGCTGTATATCTTATCTGCGAAGAGAAAGTGACACTAATTTATCATTTCACCGCCTTCCCTGTCATCCGAAGGTCTGAATAAATGGTGAAAGTAAAAAGGGATATCAGAGCTGGGAGATGCCCAGCCAAAACCAGCTATGTCCAGCTTCAACCAGGCTGGTCAAGCTGGTTTTAGCTGGTCGATTTCCAGCCTGACCAGCTAAGACCAGGCTGGAAATGGCTGCAAACCAGCCTGGAAATGGCCAAAACACATCTAAAACCAGCCTGGTCAACCAGCTAAAACCAGCCAATCAACCTAGGCTGGTTTAAGCTGGCTTTTTCAGCAGGGGTGAATCACTAAATACATTAACAATGTATAGTGCATCTATGATAATTTTGCAATACATCATGAAGCCCTACTCTACACTATATTTAGCCTCAGGTCAGACTGTAAATGTCACCACATCATCCGTCAGACAGATAATAACATCATTACATTTATATTACAGCACGTCACATGTAAAGTCAAGATGAGTCTGCTTAATGTTCTTTGCAGCAATAATATGCTCAGCTGAAGAGCCTGGAAACGCAATCTCTGATTTCCAGCAAATCCTCTGATGGCAACATCATGTCTGAACTCCCAGCGGTGCAGATGCAATTTAAAACCTGCCAGGCAAAGTCAAACAGTCAGGAGCCACTTCACCGCGTTTAAGACGCTGATTTGTCCACTTATTGCCGGTGTGTTCCAGACGCATTGGTAAAGCAGTCACGTATAACACTCGTTCAGTCATGTAGAGTCTGCTGAGCGTTTCTGCAGCACCGCTGTGAGCTTTCAAAACGCTATATGTGTGTGTGTGTTATATATGCATATATCTGAATTTTATTTATTTATTTGTTTTAATGCCATATCAGCTGCATTTTGTGTTTATTTGTGGTAGTGAATTGCATTATGGGCAGTGGCGTAGCGCAAAATGCGGAGGCCCCCCTGCAGGGATCGCTGACGGGGCCCCCTGATGATGGGGGGGGGGGGGATACGTCATACGTCAATTTGCATATCATTGACGTCATCACGTTCTACCGTTTCTGTTTAACAGCCTATGGTTAATAAAGGGGTATTTATAATTGCACTACACTTTATATAAGCATGTTTATTTAACTAAATTTATAGCTGTTTGAATACAGTATATCATTATAGATGTGTAACGTTAGTGAATGTGCAGCAATCTCTCATATGTATTAAACTCAGACAAGTTCAGAAACTGTCACTAAAATATCTGTGATTGTGAACAAGAAAAGAATAAACGGTCCAAATAAATTGTTAAAATAAAGTAGAAGTAGATCGGTTTGACTGTACAAGGGAAATACCTTCACACTGCCTGTGCTAAATCATTTGTCGTCGGTACGCAGAGGGGTGATCTGCTCTCGGGCTGCAGGTGGGAGAGGCTGCTGTAGAGGACTGACTGGGCCGCCTGTCAGTGCTGTGAGGCGGGGGAGGGGCCGGCGGCATCACACGCAGCTCGTTGAGAAGAGTAGGGACGGTACAGTATGGACAAATGACAGTCTAAAAAAATCTCCAGTAACACACAAAAAAGTCACTAGATTTGTCGCTAGGGGGGTCTGAAAAGTCGCTAAATCTAGTGACAAAGTCGCTAAGTTGGCAACATTGGCGGCAAGCAATCAGAATGAAGTAGTCCACCGCTTGAGAGGTGTTCAGAGAACACAGACCTGTGAACTTTGGTTCCGACCACAGTTGTTCCCAACAGTTTATTGAAAATCGCGACGACGCGGGGCCCCCTAATCACGCGGGGCCCCCCCGCGGTGCGTGCCCTGCGGGCCCGTCCGCTACGCCACTGATTATGGGATGTTGATCTCTGCTCTGTCCACTTTTGATGTTGAAAATTCAACTCTACGGTTTAACAAAGTGACTTTTATTAGGCTGGCTTGTGAAAGCAAGCCAGACTACTGAAATCCTATTTTTCTTCTGAGACTAAAAATCAAACTCTATCTCCTCCTAGAGCTTCCGAGCTATGACCACCAAACTCACACCACACCTCCAAACTGGTCTGACTCAGTGTGCTATATCTTTTCCGACTGATCCGTCTTTTGGTTTTCCAAAAAACGTCCTGGGACCGTTGGAAAAATCCCATAGACTTAACATTGGCCCAAACTTTGTGACCTCATAACTCATAGCGTCAGACTGTCACACACACTTCACTTTTGTTCTACTTTGATCCGCTACTCTGAAATCGAAAACTCGTAGTTTTTAATCTCTCGGTAAATCAACTTAGAGTTCAAGTTTAAACTCTGAGATGTTTGAACCTCCTTACTGAAACAGGCCTCGGGTCTCTTTTAAGGTAAGTTAACTGAAACTGTATTGATGTACATTGACTTGCCTAATTGCCCTAATTACCCTAGTTAAGCCTTTAAATGTCACTCTAGGCTAAATACTAGTATCATGAAGAATATCTAGTCTAATATTATTTACTTTCATCATGACAAAGAGAAAAGAAATCAGTTATTAGAGATGAGTTATTAACACTATTATGATTAGAAATGTGCTGAAACAGAAATTGATAAGGGGGCTAATAATGCTGACTTTAGCTGTATTTCTGCTATCAAATCGTTACATTTCAGCCGGATAAAGAAAGTCATTGAGCAGCAGAAGCTTCAGGATATTAAACTGAACAGTCGATGTTGATCTCATGTCGTGGTTTTCTGCAGTCAGGACCATCAGCGGGTCTTGTTTTCGGTCAGAAATCAATAAATCAGCTCTGCCGGATGTAACATGATGTTTCCCGCGATTCACAGGGCAGTAAAAACAGCACAAACATGCAATAAATGAAGAGTGTGTGATGTAGAGCAACAGGGAAACTGCGCCTCTGATCTTCAGGAATCAGCATTGAGATTCAGAGGCTGTTTAATCTGTGAATGTGGAGCAGGTAAACACACCTGAGGCGGCGCTTACACATCACACACACACACACACACACACTCAGAGATGTTTCATTTCACTTGCGGCTTATCAGTTAATGCACGTGTGGAGCTTGTACGTGAGCAAACACACACACACACACACATGCAGGCACACTCAAATGCACACATGCAGATACACACACACACACACACACACACACACACTCAAATGCACGCACGCAGACATGAATGCACAAAAGAAACATGAGGGTATATATAAATATGTGCAAGCGCACGCACATGCACACACACTCACGCACAAATTAGCAAACATAAACATGCAATGCACACACAACACACACAAATACACAAACATGGAATACACACAAGGTAAACAAACATATATGCACACAACACGCACACACAAACACAGACACAAACATGGCAACACAAATGCAAACACACATGAACACTCTCACACACATGCATATGCACACACACACACAAACACAAAATACAAATACACATGCACAATCGCAAACATAAACACACACACATACAAACAAGCACACTGTCTCACACAGGAACACACACACATGCTCATCCACACCCTGCTGAAAAAACCAGCTTATACCAGCCTAGGCTGGTTGGCTGGTTTTAGCTGGTCGACCAGGCTGGTTTTAGAGGGGTTTTGGCCATTTCCAGGCTGGTTTCCAGCCATTTCCAGCCTGGTCTTAGCTGGTCTGGCTGGGAGACGACCAGCTAAAACCAGCTTGACCAGCCTAGCCAGGCTGGGAGCCCAGCCAAAACCAGCTATGTCCAGCTTAAACCAGGCTGGTCAAGCTGGTTTTAGCTGGATTTAGCTGGTCATTTTCCAGCCTGACCACACACACACCTGCACTTACATGCAACTAAACACACACTCACACAGAAACAAACACACATATACACCCACACTTACGCACACACACACACACACACAAACTAATAAATCAGCTATAACTTTACATTTGTGTTTACATGCACGCGTACACGCTCACTGGCCACTTTATAAGGTACACCTCCTAGTACCAGGTTGGACCCCCTTTTGCCTTCAGAACTGCCTTCGTGGCACTGTACTGGAAATAATAGAATGAAAAAGGCAGTCTCTGTGTATTTTCGGAGGCTGCTGGCATGTAAATATGTAAAAACGCACACACCAAGGCAACACATGGCATTTTTCATCCTGCTTAATTCTCCCTGTCATGAAAACGTCTTTAACGCCTTAAAATACTGTCTAAGTAGGGTGATCACTAGGCTCTGGAATCAGGAAATGATAATAAAGCACGCTACAGTCCTTTATTCAAATGAGCTGAATTACAGAGGCTTTCCTGAAATATCTGTTCATTCTCACACACTGCGCGAGTCAGTCACAGTCCAACCTGAAGTGACACGCACACACACACACACACACACACACACACACACACACACATCTATGAGCTTTCAGAAGTGAGTTTATAAAGAGCTGCTGGCAGACGTTGCCATGGCTACATTGATGTACTGTAGTCCTTCAGTTGGAACGTCTTGTTGAAAATTTAATCAGGAAACTCAGAGAACTTCACTGTTTTGATTGTTTTTGCCATAATATATATGTATAGTTCACTTCAGGACGACTTCAAATCATAATCATTTTCAAAAGACACACACTTGTAGTCATGTTGTGTGTGCCTGCACTATAAATGTGTGGACCACTTGCTGTTTTAGTTACTGTCATTTCGAAAAGCCCTTCTAGAGACATGTACTGTGCATTAGCTCGGGCTACATGGATTACGATAAATGTATTTTTGCTATTTCAGTTTAATCTTAATTGAGTCTGATCTGTCCCTAACAAATAAAACATGTAATAAAAATGAACGAATGATTGAATAAATGAATGAATGAATGAACGAACATTTGAATGAATGATTGAATGAATGAACAAACAATCGAACGATTGTTTGAACGAATGGATGAATGATTGTTTGAATGAATTAATGAATGAATGAACGAACGATTTTTTGAATGAATGATTGAATGAATGAATAAATGAATGAACGAACGAACGATTGAACGAATGAATAAAGGAATGAATGAACGAACAAACGATTGAATAAATGATTGAATAAATGATTGAATAAATGAATGAATGATTGAACTATGAATAAATGAATGAACAAACGATTGAATAAATTATTGAATAAATGAATGAACAAATGATTGTTTGAATGAATGATTGAATGAACGAACAAACAATTGTTTTAATGAATGAACAATCGAATGAATAAACGAACGAACGATTGTTTGAATGAATGAATAAATGAATGAATGAATAAACTATTGAATGAATGAACGATGAAAAAACGAACGATTGTTTGAATGAATGATTGAATGAATGAATAAATGAATGAACGAACGAACGATTGAAAGAATAAATAAATGAATGAATGAATGAACAAACGATTGAATGAATGATTGAATAAATGAATGAACGATTGAACTAATGAATAAATAAATGAACGAACGATTGAATGAATGAACAAACGATTGTTTGAATGAATGATTGAATGAATGAACAAACAATTGTTTTAATGAATGAATGAATGAACAATCGAATGAATGAACGAACGAACGAACGATTGTTTGAATGAATGAATGAACGATGAACGAACGAACGATTGTTTGAATGAATGATTGAATAAATGAATGAATGAATGAATGATTGAAAGAATAAATAAATGAACGAACGAATGATTGAACGAATGAATGAACGAACAATTGTTTGAATGAATGATTGAATGAATGAACAAACGAAAGAACGAACAATTGAAGGAATGAATAGATAAACGAATGAACGAATGAACGATTGAAAAGAAGTTTAATTTATTAAACTAATTTCGAGAGGAGTACGTACTCATGATTAACCCAGCTGGTTCATATTAGCTAATCACGATCCTTCAATCAAGGATCCCTAGTTTCAATATATATCTCCTCCTTTTCCACTTACAACTATCTTCGTCTTGAAGAATCCCCCCTCCTCCCCCTTCTTCCACCTTTATCCAAAATAGGTAGCTTGGCGGCCCAGCAACCAGCAGCAATACCAATAGCTCCGGCTCCCTACTGAGCTTCTGGTATCTCTGCGTGGCGCTAGCACGCAGTTCTCTCCCAAAACAAAAAGAATAATAATATATATATTTTTTGCTCTGCATCATAGACCTCTTAAACCTAAGTCTCTTTTACTAGTCGTCTCACTCTCAGGAAGTTCACCTGGGCTAGCTGCGGGGGACTTTTGAGATTGCCCTGAGCTCAATCTCCCTTCGCCCCACAAAGGGAGGGAGCCCTGGACTCGAGGAATGCCTTGAGCTCAAGGCTCTCTCCCGGGACAGAATGCCAAATGAGCTTTTGTAAGTCATGAGCTAAGTGTGAACTCTTGAAAGAATGAATGAATGAATGAATGAATGAATTATAAAAAGGCAACAGTTTTCATCTCGCTATTCAGAGAAAAATACTTTTGAGTTTTTAGATAAAAATTTACATTATGAATTGCAATATTGAACTTTTATTAGAGCAGCATGGTGGCTCAGTGGGCAGTACAATCATACACTATACGGCCAATTTAGTTCATCAGTTCCCCTATAGCGCATTTGTTTGGACCGTGGGGGAAACCAGAGCACCCTGAGGAAACCTACACCGACACGGTGAGAACATGCAAACTCCACACAGAAATGCCAACTGACCCAGCTGGGACTCGAACCAGCGACCTTCTTTCTGTGAGCCACCGTGCCGCCCACATCTTTACTGTCACTCTCTATCAATTCAACCTGTCCTTGCTGAAGAAACGCCCAGTCTTCCTCACCTCAAATGATCATTCGTCTCTGACTGGAGAATAATGTGAGCTCTACTTCAGGGCTTTATGATCTCAGTAAATCACTGACCCGCAGCAGCGATGGACGATCTTAATCTTGAAGGTGTTCCAGGTCTTGTGTTTTCAGAAAGTGGGCTGAAGGCGCCCTGGGCTTCCCTGCGCTCTAAATACACCCAACACAGTGCTGCTGAGAATCGTCCCGCTTTAGTCTCCCGGAAATGACACTGTTTTCTGTTCTTACAGAGTAAACCAGAGCTCGTCCCACGACACACACACACACACACACCAATGCACTGAGAGCAAACGCAAAAAGAGTTGATTAAGGGGGCCTATTATTCAAAACAACACTTTTATAAGGGGTTTAAACCAAGTGTGCCGCAAGCCTGCGTTTGAGTGAAGGTCTCGGCCGTTAGATCGCCCCCTGGGGGCTGGCTGCAGTACAAGTCATAAAGCCCGCCTCCTCCGTGTTAATGAAGGAGACTTGAGCCCAAATAAAAAAAATATTACACTTGCAATAAAATGTCCCGAAAGATGGTTCTGGTGGATTAAGGCACTGGTTATTGTGCTGAAATAGGTGCAGATCTTCATTTGTGTAAACAGTTTGTTTTTAGCAGTAATTTAATGCTGGGCGTGTCATCGTGATTGACAGTTGTGATTGACAGTTTCTCAAAGCAGCGCGTCTGAGCTTCGGCAGGAGACTGAAGTGTTATTACTCGATTTCTGTGTTATTTTACCATGACAAAATGAGTTCAGCAGTAAACTACAGTTTCTGACATACATGATCCTGGTGGAACTCTGTTTATTCGCTAAGGTCAGGGCTTTTTTCGGGCTTTATTAGTTTGCTGATACACGCCTAGCCACCCAGCTAGCAAAACACAGTTCCGGCTAGATTCTCGCCTGCCGGAGACTTACCTCTCAGAGCTCAGACTGACTACCTCTGCTGGACCTACTCCGGATGCCTGGACTCACTGCCCGATTCCAGCCCGAGTCAATCGAGCCAGATGCGGCGGCCGAGCGAGCAGGCGCTGCCGCATGCGAGCCGGAATCAGCCCGCGACGCCGCGAGTAGGTTATGCGCTGCGGCCCGGAGCTGGCGCGATTGAATATATAAAACCCTCATATTTGTTAACGTTATTACATCCATCTGTGTTGATATGACAGCAAACGCATGCTGAGCAGTTCGGGGGCGTGGTTTATTTTACATAAAGCGTTTGGTTGGAAGCTCGACTCCGCTCATTTTGGCGGCTCCTCCTCTGGCTCCATCAGACAGTCCTTCTGCGCATGTCAAGGCTCCAATTTCAGCAGTCTTTTGCGACAGTTTGTGCCCGTCAAGCAGGCGTTTTGCCCTCAAGGCGTTCAATGGGAAAAGGGGCTGTCGCGTCGTCCATATTTTTTACAGTCATTGGTTTGAACCCAGTTGTGTGTGAATATCTCCAGCCTCTGATGATCAACATGAATGAATTGTGTTTGTTTTAATCAGACTTGATGAGTGAAACACTTTGATTGACATGCTCCCTTTTATAAAAGGGGGAAAGCCCCGCCCACTAGTGCCCATCTCTCCCTCATTAGCATAACCAGCAGCCCTGAGTGAGAAGCAGCCGTCTGTCCATTAGCCATTATGGTGTTTGAGCTGCTGAAGATAACGTCAGCATAGACTAAGAGGATTATAGATGTGGAGTGTTAGATGAACACACACTCACACTGAAGCACACATGGTGTAAACGCCTATTAAAGTGTCAGAAATGAAAGAGTGTGTTTCTACAGGTGGTTTGTCAAGCCCACTCACATGTGTGAGGCACACTTATAAATGCACAACACTTTATACAGTGATATTGAGTGATTGTTTGTAAATATCTGCTGCAAATGTGAAGGAGAGATGAAAGAGTGTGTTTTCCACAGGTCATGAGGTCTGTATGAGGGGTATTGGTGAAATAGCGAGCAACATCTGAAAGCTTGAAGATTTGATGGCCGTCCTGCTGTATAAATGCGTTGGTCTGAGCCGATGCACACACACACACACAGCATTAACATCAGACGCTAAAAGCACATCGCTGACAGCCAGGAGTCTGGAAAAGGTCACGCAGTTTCACTTGAATATCGTCTGCAGCTCTTAACAGCAGGTTTAATGAGAGCGGACAGCAGAGAGAGAAGAACACTGATCATGATGCAACTATTGCCTTCAGAGAGACCTGCTAACACACACACACACACACACACACCTTAATGTCATTGTATTGTATTGTTTACTAATTTTTAACCCTTATGTACATTTTTAGACCACATTTTATGTACAAATGTATATATAATAAATGTTCTTTTTCTTAAAACTCTACTTTTTATATTAACATTATATGTTAGGCACCTAGGGTCTTAGAGTAAGGTAATTTCAATTCTCTATATGTCCTGTACATGTGGCTGAATTGACAATAAAGCACACACACACACACACTGTTCTGTGCTGATGTTGATTTCAGCGTTCGTTTCTGTTCCTGTGCATAAGATTAAAGCACATTCACAGTCAAATTCAGGTCAGATTTGTTGATCTGTACATTTAATGCTTCCGTGTTTGTCTTTGCGGCTCCATTTAGAGTTACAGCGCCATCTAGTGTTTGTGTCTGAACGGCTCCTAATGTGTTGCACTTTATTAAGCGATATTACAGGGCTAATAATTCAGGAGGTGTTGAGGTGGAACCTCTGGAATGTTCTGATAGTCCTTGAAAACTGGAGACTCCGGTAAGAGAGTAAAGGGCTCGGAGAGTTTCATCCAAAAATAACTTTAAAGAGTGGGTATATTAGTGCAGGTTAACCGTTGTTGGGATAAGTACAGAGTGGATGTGAGAGTTTGCGTATATGTGTGTGGTCTGGAACATAAAATAGGACAAATTAAGTATCAATAAAATATAAATAAAAACATTCCATAATGTAAATAAGTTGTCATTTAATAGGAATATGTCAATAACTCCATTTTGACAAAAATGAGATAGAAATTTATAATTCTGAGGTGACGATTTGTATATTACATTTCTATTGTCTGTTGTCTATTGTAAAGTGATATTAAGTCAGAAATCACTATATAAAATAAATATAGCATTTGTAATATTATTATTATTTATTATTATACTATCCTAAGGTTTTGATTGACCTGAAAAATCTATTAATAATATTGGAAATGTTAAATATATATATATATATATATATATATATATATATATATATATATATATATATATATATATATAGCAAATATATATTATATTATTATATTATAATTATAATTTTATAATAATAATATTATAATTGTAATATTATAATAATATTATTAATATATAAATATAATAATATTAATAATATATTAATAATATTGGAAATGTTATATATATATATATATATATATATATATATATATATATATATATATATATATATATTTTTTTTTTTTTTTTTTTTTTTTTTTTTTACATTTCTAATATTATTAATAGTTTTACAGATTTTTAAGATCAATCAAAACCTTTGGATAGTATAATTAATAATAATAAATAATAATAATAATATTAATACAAATGCTACATTTATTTTATATAGTGATTTCTGAGTGATATTTTTATAATACCGATATATTTATTTATATATATTTTTTGACATGCATGAAGTTTAAACATGTGCAGGTGCAATTCAGGAGGTGTTGAGGTGGAACCTCTGGAATGTTCTGTTAGTCCTTGAAAACTGGAGACTCCGGTAAGAGAGTAAAGGGCTCGGAGAGTTTCATCCAAAAATAACTTGAAAGAGTGGGTATATTAGTGCAGGTTAACCGTTGTTGGGATAAGTACAGAGTGGATGTGAGAGTTTGCGTATATGTGTGTGGTCTGGAACATAAAATAGGACAAATTAAGTATCAATAAAATATAAATAAAAACATTCCATAATGTAAATAAGTTGTCATTTAATAGGAATATGTCAATAACTCCATTTTGACAAAAATGAGATAGAAATTTATAATTCTGAGGTGACGATTTGTATATTACATTTCTATTGTCTGTTGTCTATTGTAAAGTGATATTAAGTCAGAAATCACTATATAAAATAAATATAGCATTTGTAATATTATTATTATTTATTATTATACTATCCTAAGGTTTTGATTGACCTGAAAAATCTATTAATAATATTGGAAATGTTAAATATATATATATATATATATATATATATATATATATATATATATATATATATATATATATATATATATATATATATATATATATATATATATATATAGCAAATATATATTATATTATTATATTATAATTATAATTTTATAATAATAATATTATAATTATAATATTATAATAATATTATTAATATATAAATATAATAATATTAATAATATATTAATAATATTGGAAATGTTATATATATATATATATATATATATATATATTTTTTTTTTTTTTTTTTTTTTTTTTTTTTTTTACATTTCCAATATTATTAATAGTTTTACAGATTTTTAAGATCAATCAAAACCTTTGGATAGTATAATTAATAATAATAAATAATAATAATAATATTAATACAAATGCTACATTTATTTTATATAGTGATTTCTGAGTGATATTTTTATAATACCGATATATTTATTTATATATATTTTTTGACATGCATGAAGTTTAAACATGTGCAGGTGCAATTCAGGAGGTGTTGAGGTGGAACCTCTGGAATGTTCTGTTAGTCCTTGAAAACTGGAGACTCCGGTAAGAGAGTAAAGGGCTCGGAGAGTTTCATCCAAAAATAACTTTAAAGAGTGGGTATATTAGTACAGGTATCAATAAAATATAACAGGTTTAGCAATTAACTAACAACAGTCAAACATTTCCATTCAAATTACAGCAGAAAACAATCTTTAAATATAGGAATAAATTCACTGTCAAACTGTAGTATATGGAAATGACTCGAAATTACACCATCTGTCCAAATATATACATCAATCCAACAAAGAAACATATATATTTTGGACTAGCATATTAGCTTCCCAACACAGATTGCCATATAACATAGGATAATGCAAATATATGCATTAAAGGAGAAATATAACATTACATATATTGTATTAACAGTATTAACATAAGTATTATACATATTTTTGATGGAAATCAGTAAATAAACTCACTTGCTTGGCATGAACGCACACAGGATAGATGTTTTGCCCTCTCACCGTGCCTCACAAGTGATTTATGCCGTGTGCTTGCTCTTAAAAGTGAAAGTAGTAGATGTCGGTCAAATTGAAGAGGTGCGCCATCTAGTGTATACTCATAAGAACTGCAACTCCGTTTTAGGACTTTCCTACAGGAGGGTTAATAATTCTGACTTTTTTTTTTCAAGACAAAGCTTAGGTTACATTTAAAGGCTTAACTAGGTGAATAAGGTGAACTAGGCAGGTTAGGGTAAATTAGGTTAGTAATTAGTTATTGTATAATGATGGTTTGTTCCATAGACTATCGAGAAAAAATAGCTTAAAGGGGCTGACAATTTAGTCTCAAAAATGGTCTTTAAAAAATTTAAAACTGCTTTTATTCTAGCCGAAATAAAACAAATAAGACTTTCTCCAGAAGAAAAAATATTATCAGACATACTGTGAACATTTCCTGAATCTGTTCAACATCATTTGGGAAATATTTATAAAAGAAAAATAATCAAAAGGGGGCTAATAATATATATATATATATACTGTAGTGGCGCAGTAGGTAGTGCTGTCGCCTCACAGCAAGAAGGTCGCTGGGTCGCTGGTTCGAACCTCGGCTCAGTTGGCGTTTCTGTGTGGAGTTTGCATGTTCTCCCTGCCTTCGCGTGGGTTTCCTCCGGGTGCTCCGGTTTCCCCCACAGTCCAAAGACATGCGGTACAGGTGAATTGGGCAGGCTAAATTGTCCATAGTGTATGAGTGTGTGTGAATGAGTGTTTGGATGTTTCCCAGAGATGGGTTGCGGCTGAAAGGGCATCCGCTGCGTAAAAACTTGCTGGATAAGTTGGCGGTTCATTCCGCTGTGGCAACCACGGATTAATAAAGGGACTAATCCGACAAGAAAATGAATGAATATATATATATATATAAATATATAACCATTAAGTGTCACATAATTACTTCAGTTCTGCAATTCAAAAGCAGCCCTCTAGCTCCAAAATAAATCACACTTCATCCCTGAGAATTATCAGTGTCCTGTAACAGCATGACTTCTGCACCTGTGTGTGACTGTCACAAGTGTGTGTGTGTGTGTGTGAGACAGAGATAGAGAGAGAGAATGAGTGTCTCTTTAATGTCAATGTGAGTGTGTGTGTGTGTGTGAGGGCGTGAGTGCATGCATACGTGTACGTGTGTGTTTCCTCCACCCACCGCAGCTCTTCTCACTCCTCTGCTCTCTCTCTCTGCTCCTCCAGCTCTGCTCTTCTGCTCCTGCAGGTAAGCTCAGGGGTCAAACAGGGGTCAAAGGAGACGTCCAGCAGCAGGACGGCTCTCTGTGCTTCTGGTGTGTGTGTGTGTGTGTGTGTGATTCTCCTGCAATCTGAAGGATATTTCAGACTCTTATTGTTCAGACAGAGAAACACACAATAATAACTACACATATCATTTTTTGCAGTTGTTTTTACCTTTAATGGCTGCAATTAAAGCTGCATTTAACATATTTCCCCCAACACTACACTGTTTTAGTTGTCTGTGGTATCCACAGTTGCGTTTGTATCAAATATTTCTTCATATTTATGTATTTTCATATATTTTGTACTGATTTTAATGTTTAAGTATGTATGCAAGTCTCTATAAGTCATTTATTTTTAGCTGAATATTTAACTGAAATGTGTACTATTTTATTGTTATTTGTTTAAACATTAACATACAATTTTTAGCTATTGCTGTCTTTAATATTGTGTATTTATATTTTCGTCATCTTGGAATTATAAAAGTCTGTCTCTGAATGATTTTGAGATATTGAGCTTTACAGTTTTTGCATTTCATAGCAAACAGTATATGTGTAACATTTGCTTTAAAATAAAAAGTCTTAAAATGTAAACAACTTATAAAAAAAACATGCCATAATGTAAATAAGTTGTCATTTAATAGGAATATGTCAATAACTCCATTTTGACAAAAATGAGATAGAAATTTATAATTCTGAGGTGACGATTTGTATATTACATTTCTATTGTCTATTGTCTATTGTAAAGTGATATTAAGTCAGAAATCACTATATAAAATAAATATAGCATTTGTAATATTATTATTTATTATTATACTATCCTAAGGTTTTGATTGACCTGAAAAAAAAAAAAGAATATATATATATATATATATATATATATATATATATATATATATATATATATATATATATATATATATATATATATATATATATATATATATATATATATAATATTGGAAATATATATTATATTATTATATTATAATTATAATTTTATAATAATAATATTATAATAATAATTATAATTATAATATATAATAATATTATTAATATATTAATAATATTAATAATAATATTATTAATATATAAATATAATAATATTAATAATATATTAATAATATTGGAAATGTTATATATATATATATATATATATATTTTTTTTTTTTTTTTTTTTTTTACATTTCCAATATTATTAATAATTTTACAGATTTTTAAGATCAATCAAAACCTTTGGATAGTATAATTGATAATAATAAATAATAATAATAATATTAATACAAATGCTACATTTATTTTATATAGTGATTTCTGAGTGATATTTTTGTAATACCGATATATATTTATTTATTTATATATTTATTTGTTGTATTTATTTATATATTTATTTATTATATTTTTTTGACATGCATGAAGTTTAAACATGGTAATATGTTACATAATTTGTATCATTTATGTTTAAAACTGTACAGGACAATTACAAACCTAATTAAACAGACAATTATAAACATTTACACTATTTAATTTAAAGAGACACATTGTTTTTACTACTTAAAATCAAGCTGACTTTAACAACTAGTTGTTGTCAGTTTCTGTGGCATTACATTAAAGTTTACATCTTTTACAGTTTTGTATCTTCAGTGTGTTTCAAGCTTAAACAGTTTTACGGAGCCAAAAACCTCTGAAAGCAGGTGCAATTGTAGGATTGTCCAATTAGGGGGCTTATTATTTATTTTATTTTATTTATTTCTATACATTTTCTTATGGTTTCTGTTGTGTCTGTGTGTGTGTGTGTGTGTGTACTAAAAATTACAAAACATTATTATTTATTATATATATATATATATATATATATATATATATATATATATATATATATATATGTATATATATATATATATATATATAATAAATTAGGTGTGAAGCAGTGGCGCACTCAGTTGGCGTTTCTGTGTGGAGTTTGCATGTTCTCCCCATGTTGGTGTGGGTTTCCTCCGAGTGCTCCGGTTTCCCCCACAGTCCAAAGACATGCAGTACAGGTGATTTGGGTAGGCTAAATTGTCCGTAGTGTATGAGTGTGTGTGTAAATGAGTGTGTGTTGATGTTTCCCAGAGATGGGTTGTGGCTGGAAGGGCATCCGCTGCACAAAAACGTGCTGGATAAGTTGGCGGTTCATTCTGCTGTGGCGACCCTGGATTAATAAAGGGACTAAGCCGACAAGAAAATGAATGAATGAATGAATAAAAATTAAAAATAAAATAAATGTAATTAATAATAATAATAATTCCTTACATTTATATAGCGCTTTTCTGGACGCTCAAACCACTTAACACATTTTTGGGAGGGAATCTCCTCATCCAGCACCAGTGTGCAGCATAACGCGACGGCAGCCAATGATTGGTGGAGAGGAGACAGATTTGGTCAGGATGCCGGGGTTAAACCCCTACTCTTTTTTAAAGAATTTAATAACCAGAGAGTCGGTTTAGCGTCCCATTCGAAAGACGACTCTCACTGAGCATTATAGAGTCCCCTTCACTATACTGGGGCATTAGGACCCACACAGACCACAGGTTGGGCGCCCCCTCCTGGTCTCACTAAGACCACTTCCAGCAGGAACCTAGCTTTCCCATGTGGTCTCCCATCCAGCTACTGACCGGGCGAAGCCCTGCATAGCTTCAGTGGACGACCATGTGAGAGTGGCAGAAAGCTAACTGCCGGCAATTTAATTTAATTTAATTTAATTTAATTTAATTTAATTTAATTTAATTTAATTTAATTTAATTTAATTTATTTTAATATTTAATTTAATTTAATTTAATTTAATTTAATTTAATTTAAAATGAAAAATAAATTACACTCAATTTAAAAGATAAAACAGAAAAAGGAACAATTAAATTAAATAAATTAATAAAAATAAATTAAATAAATAAAAAAACTAAATTAAATAAATTAAATTAATGCAAAATAGAATAAAATAAAACATTTAATTATAAAAGTTAATAAAATAAAATTTAATAAAAATAATAAAATAATACATTAAATTGAATACAACACAAATAAATAAAATAAATAAATAAAAATTGAATATGAAAATAAAAAATTAAATATAATAAAAAAAATAAAACTCCACTTTATTATTTCAGGGCATGATCTCTACAGTTTGATATATTTCCAGCCAAAAACCTCCAAAAGAACACACCTTTTCTATGTCTTTATGAGGTGAGCAATGGACGAAAGCAGCTTCGAGACGTTCGAGGACGAGCTGAAAAAACCCCTGCCGGAAAATCCTCCTCAGAAACCTGTCAGACAAACACGAGCAGGTACAGATAAACACAAAATACACCGCATCAATCGTCATTCAAGCGCAGATATTAAACCTCCAGAGTGAAGAGCTCTTTCTAAATTCAGATCGAGGCATCTGGACTATTTTGTGGTGTTAAAGTGAACAGAGAGGCTAATAATACTCACAATAACCTTTACAGAAACACGACACCGCACGAAACACAAACGCACAACA
This sequence comes from Danio rerio, assembly GCF_049306965.1. Classification (NCBI taxonomy): domain Eukaryota; kingdom Metazoa; phylum Chordata; class Actinopteri; order Cypriniformes; family Danionidae; genus Danio; species Danio rerio. The sequence continues at coordinate 61,786,071 of NC_133177.1, forward strand.
GCTCTCTCTGAAGCTGTATAGAGTATTGACTCGCTCCTCTCATGACTGTGATTGCATTTATTAAATTATTACTCTTTATAAATCTTACATGGAGGCAGCACGGTGGCTCAGTCGTCAGCACTGTGGCCCCACAGCAAGAAGGTCACTGGTTCGAGTCCCAGCTGGGTCAGTTGGTGTTTCTGTGTAGAGTTTGCATGTTCTCCCCGTGTTGGCGTGGGTTTCCTCCAGGTGCTCCGGTTTCCCCCACGGTCCAAACACATGCACTATAGGGGAACTGATCAACTAAACTGGCCATAGTGTGTGTGTGTGTGTGTGTGTGTGTGTGTGTGTGTGTGTGTGTGTGTGTGTGTGTGTGTGTGTGTGTGTGTGTGTGTGTGTGTGTGTGTGTTTATGGGTGTTTCCCAGTACTGGGAAATTATTTGTGGTATTTAGTTATTTATTTATGAACTTTAATTGCACTTATTAAATTGTTGCACTCGGTAAATCTTAAATATTTAATATAATTATTTATTTAGGATGCTTGTATTTCTGTATGTCATTATCATGGTTACATATCATTATATCAAATATTTACTTTTACTTATTTACTTTTAATTTATTCATATATTTATTTATATTTCTGTATTTAAACATACTCTGATAATCGAATTTGAACTCCATGATTGCTTTGATTAGTGATTATCTAACAATTCTCATTTGGTTATTTTTATTTGTGTTTATTTATTTGTTTATTGTTTTATATTTGTTTCTAAAATGATGATAAGCTTATTTTATTTGCACTTATTAAATTATTACACTTGGTAAATCTTAAATAAAACTATATTTAATTTAATCATTTATTTAAGATGCTTGTATTATAATCGATAGTCGAATTTGAACTCTATGATTGCTTTGATTGGTGATTATCTAACATTTGTTGCTTGTTTTTTTATTTATTTGTATAGTTACAAATGAATATGCATTTAACAACTGAACAATCAAATTTGAACTGTATGATTGCTTTGATGTGTGAATATCTCCCATTTGTTATTTATTAATGTATTTTTGGTGTGTATATTTATTAGTTTATTTTTTTATTTTTTTATAAAATGATGATGAGCTTGTTTTGATTGCATTATTAAATTATTACACTTGGTTAATATTAAATATGTTTAGGATGCATGTATTTATGTATGTCATCATCATCATAATCACATGTATTATCAAATAGGAAGGTGTTTTCGCTTCCTTTGCTTATTTATTAATTTATTTTAATTAATTAGTTAATATAGTTAATAATTCATTCATTCATTAATATTCATTTCTATAATTAAACATAAACTCTGATAGTCAAATTTAAACTCTATGATTGCTTTAGTTGGTGAATATCTCCCAATTGTAATTTATTTATTTTTATTTGTGTCTGTTTATTTATTTGTTTATTTTCATATTTATTTATAAAATGATGACAGGCTCATTTTAATTGCACATTAAATTATTAAACTTGGTAAATCTTCAATATATACGTTTAAGATGCATGTATTTATGTATGTCTTCATCGTGATCATTTATATTATCATATAGGGAGGTGTTTTCACTCCCTTTACATGTACTTATCTATTTACTTTTATTTATTTGTTTATTCATGTATTTATTTTTTCATTTATAAACTGGTTTAGTGTTTTAAATAAAAGTTTCTGAAATGTTTGTGTTGTGCGACTGACCTGCTGTTGTGTTTGTTTATAGAGATGTACACTCAGAGGAGGGTTCGAGAGGTGAGTTTAATACCACAGGACAGCTGGACATCACTCACACACACACACACACACACACAGATTTACGCTTCCATTTATAACCTTGTGTGTCCTGCAGGAAGCTCCAATTGTTCAGCAGGTGCCGAAAATGATTCCCCGTGAACACCCGATGTCCAGCGCCAGTACGTCACACTGAAACACACATCAGGATGGTTTTATTACCTTTTTTTTTTTTTTTTTTTTTTTACACTGTGGATGACAACTTCAGACAAAATACCATCTGCTTAGGCTAAGTTGATTCCAAAAAGAATCTTTTTTTAAATTGACTCTTGAATCTTAATTCTTATGAATCAATTATTATTAAAACTGACTCATGGTTTTTAATGCTTTGGTACTGATTCTTTTTGCAGTTAACTCTTGATTCTCAATGAATATAATCGATTCTTAGTGGAAATGACTCTCAAATCTCAATGTCTCCAAATCAATTATTTTTTAGAATTGACCCACGATTCTCAAAAGTTTTTTTTTTAATTGACTTTCGATTCTCAATGCTTTGGATTGGATCTTTTTTAGCAATTCTCAACGATTAGTAATCAATTTGTTTTGGAAATGACTCTCAAATCTCAATTTCTCCAAATCAATTATCTTCAGAGTTGACTCATGACTCTCAGCATCTCAAAATCGATTCTTTTTGGAATTGACTCTCGATTCTCAATGCCTAGCAATTCATAATTGTTGCAATTGATTCTTTATTCTCAATGCTTCGGAATCGATTCTTTTTGGAATGAACTCTCGATTGTCAAAAGCCCCAGAATCAATTCTTTTGGGAATGAACTGTCAATTCTCAACATCTCAGAATTGATTCTTTTTGGTATCCACTCTCTATTCTCAGTGGCTAGAAATCAATTTTTTTAGGAAATGACTCACAAATCTCAGTTGACTCATGATTCTTTTTGCAGTTAACTCTAGATTCTCAATGAATATAATCGATTCTTGGTGGAAATGACTCTGAAATCTCAATGCCTCCAAATCAGTTATTTTGGAATTGACTCTCGAATCTCAATTCCTAAGAATCAATAATTTTTTGGAATTGACTCATAATTCTCAACACCGATTTTTTCATTAAAAAACTTTTGATTCTCAATGCTTTGAAATAGATTATTTTTGGAACCAAAGTTGACCCATGACTCTCAGCATCTCAAAATCAATTCTTTTTGGAATTAACTGTCAATTTTTAACATCTCAGAATTGATTCTCTTTGGAACCGACTCTCAATTCTCAGTGGCTAGTAATCAATTGTTTTTGGAATCGACTCTCAATTCTCAATCCTTAGGAATCAATTATTTTTACAACCTACTCATGATGCATTGAAATCGATTCTTTTTAAAATGAACTCTCGACTGTCAAAAGCCCCAGAATCAATTCTTTTGAGAATCAACTGTCAATTCTCAAAATCTCAGAATTGATTCTTTTTGGAATCTCAGTGGCTAGTAATCAGTTTTTTTGGGAAAATTCTTTTGACTCACAAATCTCAATTGACTCATGAGTCTTAATGCTTTGGAATCGATTCTATTTGCAGTTAACTCTCGGTTCTTAATGACTGTAATTGTTTCTTGGTGGAAATGACTCTCAAATCCCAATGCCTCCAAATCAGATATTTTTGGAGTTGACCCATGACTCTCAGCATCTCAAAATCAATTCTTTTTGTAATTGACTATCGACTGTCAAAAGCCCCAGAATAAATTCTTTTAAGAATCAACTGTCAATTCTCAACATCTCAGAATCAATTCTTTTTGGAGTCAACTCTCGATTCTTAATGGCTAGTAATCAATTCTTTTTGCAAATGACTCTCAAATATCGCAGTGCCTCCAAATCAGATATTTTTGGAATCAACTTTTAAATCTCAATTTTGGAATTGATTAAATGACTCTCAATGCCTCCAAATCATTTTTTTAATTTGTTTTTGGAGTCAAGGCTCAAATCTCAATTCCTAGGAATCAACTATTTTTGGAGTTGACTCATGACTCTCAGAATCTCAAAATCAATTCTTTTTGTAATTGACTCTCGATTCTCAATACCTAGCAATCAATAATTGTTGCAATTGACTCACAATTCTCAATGATTTGGAATCAATTCTGTTTGGAATTAACTCTCGATTGTCAAAAGCCCCAGAATCATTTTTGATTTTATTTGGAATCGACTTACATTACAATGGCTAGTAATCAAATTTTTTTGGAAATGACTCACAGATCTCAATGCCTCCAAATCAATTATGTATTGAATTGACTCATGATTCTTAACATCTCAGAATCGATTCTTTTTGGAATTGACTCAATCCCTAGCAATCAATAATTTTTACAATCTACTCATGATGCATTGAAATAGATCCTTTTTGAAATCAACTCTTGACTGTCAAAGCCCTGGAATCAGTTCTTTTGAGAATCAACATTTCAGAATCAATTCTGTTTGGAATTAACTCTCGATTCTTAATGGCTAATAATCAATTATTTTTGAAAATGACTCTAAAATCGCTCAAAGCTGTTCTCAACAGCTAGAAATCATTTACTTTTGGAAATGACACCTGAATCTCAACATTTCCAAATTAATTATTTTTGATTCGAAATGGACAATTAAGAGTCGATTCCAAGAAGAATTGATTCCTAGCCCTTTAGAATTCAGAGTCAATCCCAAAGCATTGAGATTCAAAAGTTAATATTAAAAAAATAAATTTTGAGGCATTGAGATTTAAGAGTTGATTCTAAAATTAACCAATTACGAGACACGGGAATCACATTTTAATGTTTATTAATGTGCATTGACCCTGTAAACAAATAAACTAAACTAATCAAAAAAATTTATTCTGAGCCATTTCGAATTGAGAGTTGTTTCCAAAAAGAATTGATTCCTAATCATTTAAATATGAGAGTCGTTCCAAAAAATAATTGATTTCGAGTCATTTAGAATTGAGAGTCATTTACAAAAAGAATTAATTCAGAGTTATTAAGAATCTAGAGTGGTTTCCAAAAAGAACTGATTCAGAGTCATTTAGAATCGAGAGATGTTTCTAAAAGGGATTGACTCTGAGCCATTTAGAATCAAGAGAAAAAAAAAAATTAGAATCAAGAGTAGTTTTCAAAAGGGATTGATTCAGAGTCATTTAGAATCTAGAGTTGTTTCCAAAAAGAATTGATTCTGGGTCATTTAGAATCGAGAGTCATTTCCAAAAAGAATTGATTCCGAGTCATAGTCATAGAATCAAGTGTTGTTTTCAAAAAGAACCGATTCTGAGTCACTTCGAATCGAGTCGTTTCAAAAAAGAATTGGTTTTCCAAAAAGAGTGGTTTCCAAAGAGAATTGATTCTGAGTCATTTAGAATCGAAAGTTGTTTCCAAAAAGAATTGATTCTGAGTCATTTAGAATAGAGTCGTTTCCAAAGAAAAATTGATTCATCGTCACTTAGAATTGAGTCATTTTCAAAAAGATTTGATTCCGAGCTATTTATGATTGAGAGTCATTTCCAAAAAGAATAGCTTCTGAGCCATTAAAAATCGAGAGTCGTTCGCAAAAATAATTGATTCTGAATCATTTCGATTCGAGAGTCGTTTAAAAAAAAACAACCATTTGGCCATTTGGAATTTAGAGTCGATTCCAAAAAAATGTATTCATGAGTGTTGAGATTCAAGAGTAAATTCCAAAAAGATTCAATTCTGAGACGTTGCAACACGAGAGCTGATTCCAAAAACAATCAGTTACGAGTCATTGAGAATCAACCGCAAAATGAATTGATTCTTTTTAGAAATTACTCTCTTTTCTAAATGCAGAGGAATCAGAGGCATTAAGAATTAATTCCTAAAACATATTGATTCCTAGGCAGAGCAGGCCAAATGAAATGCAGAGGTATACATTTTGCCATTTTAAAACAGTTTTTATAATTTTTGTGATTATCACTGCCAATAATTTGCATCATTATTCAGGTTTTGAAAGAAAATAGAAGGTTTATCAAGGAATCTGTGAGTGTGAAATAACTGGCCTGTTGTTTTGTGGTTTCCCTGTTGTTCTGTCAGCATCTTTACGCAGAGCTCTGTCCATCCAGAACCTCAGTCAGATGCAGATGGAGCGTCCGTGGGAAGGAGTGACGCTCAACCGCTGCCTGATCGTGGCCATAACCATCCTGCTGCTGAGCTCCGGCTTACAGCGAATACATGGCATGTGGAGACATTATCACAAGTCTGGCTTAATGATCTGGCTTAAGAGCTAATTTGACAATGAACCCTTTTCACAAGACATGCTTCATAGTCATCAGCATCTTAAATGCTTGAAAGTTTTTAATAGTTAGATTAATTACAATAAACGAATGAGCACTAGTGTGAGGTGTGTGTGATGCAGTGTGTATGGGGGCAGGACAGTAAATCTGACGTTATTCTCTCTTCTGGCCGCTGTTATCAGTCTCACACTATTGTTTTCCTCTTTCTAAAAGTCTTGATAACACCATCCTGGAGTAGTAGTTGTAAATAGTGTTCTCTCCCATTCACTGAGCTCTGAGTTCACCAACTATGAACACTTCTGCTGCTGAGAGACATGCAAATGTGAAAAGGCTCCATTGTGATTAATTGTCTGTTATCTAATGTATAAACCACTGTTATTCAATGTAAGAACTGAAATCTAATGTAAGGCCAAATATGAACGTATACTCAGGATTGCCACTTTCAAGGACACCGACTTCAATTACTTTTTAAACCCCGAAGAGCCGTTCCCAAAAAGAATGGATTCTGAGTCATTTAGAATCGAGAGTCATTTCCAAAAAAAATTGATTCGGAGTCATTTAGAATCGAGAGTCATTTCCAAAAATAAATGATTCTGAGTCATTTAGTATCGAGAGTTGCTTCTAAAAAAATAATTCTGAGTCATTTAAAATCGAGAGTCATGTCCAAAAACAATTGATTCTGAGTCATTTAGAATCCAGAGTCATTTCCGAAAAGAAATTATTCTGAATCATTTAGAATTAAGAGTCATTTCCGAAAATAATTGATTCTGAGTCATTTAGAATCGAGAGTCATTTCCGAAAATAATTGATTCTGAGTCATCTAGAATCGAGAGTCATTTCCAAAAAGAATTTATTCTGAGTCATTTAGAATCGAGAGTCATTTCCAAAAAGAATTTATTCTGAGTCATTTAGAATCGAGAGTCATTTCCAAAAAGAATTTATTCTGAGTCATTTAGAATCGAGAGTCATTTCCGAAAAGAAATGATTCTGAGTTACTTAGAATCGAGAGTCATTTCCGAAAATAATTGATTCTGAGTCATTTACAATCGAGAGTTGCTTCCAAAAAAATTATTCTGAGTCATTTAGAATTGAGAGTCATTTCCAAAAAGAATTGATTCTGAGTCATTTAGAATCGAGAGTCATTTCCAAAAAGAATTGATTCCGAGTTATTTAGAATCGAGTCGTTTCCAAAGAAAAATTAATTCATAGTCACTTACAATTGAGTCATTTCCAAAAAAAATTTTATTCCGACCCATTTAAAATCAAGAGTCGTTTGCAAAAAGAACTGATTCTGAATCATTTAGAATCGAGAGTCTTTAAAAAAAATGACCATTTGCAATTGAGAGTCGATTCCAAAAAAATGTATTCATGAGTGTTGAGATTCAAGAGTAAATTCCAAAAAGATTCAAATCTGAGACGTTGCAAAACAAGAGCTGATTCCAAAAACAATCAGTTACGAGTCATTGAGAATCAACCGCAAAATGAATTGATTCTTTCACCCTTTTAAGTAATGAGCTGTTAAACTTCTGTGATTGTGACCATCTTTTTGTAAAAACAGTGAAATTTCACTCCCACATTAAAAAAACACTACAGTAATTTATAGCAATTATAGTGTTTTGATGTCTATTATAAAAAGCCTAAATTCTTTAGTTGTTATGGTATCACAGCAATAAACATAACCCTACTGAAACATTGTTCAAAAACACTTTAATATTTACTGTAATTTACCATAGTATTTTTTCTTGAGGTCATTTGTCTGGGATATAAAAAAACAAACAAACAACAACAACAAAAAACGTGACCATGATCTCCGCCACTGGTGACATTTCCAGGCGACAAAATAGTGAGATTGGATTTTTCGAAACCAGCCGGACATCGCCGATTGGCCCAAATGGTTAACATTTATTATCATCATCATTATTATTATTATTATTATTATTATGATTATTATTATCACCATCCTAATATTCACATCTTGCAAGAGATAAAAGCTGCCTGCATGTAAAAACAATCCATATAAAAAAAAATGTTTGTTTGTTTTTTTCAAACCGACCAGCCCACATTTAAAAAATGGTCCAGCCTTTCTGGCATTTGCCAGAATTGCCACATGGCCAATCCGTCCTTGTTTGCTGTACTCTCCCATTCACTGAGCTCTGAGTTCACCAATTATGCTGCTGAGAGACATGCAAATGTGAAAAGGCTCCATTGTGATTAATTGTCTGTTATCTAATGTATAAACCACTGTTATTCAATGTAAGAACTGAAATCTAATGTAAGGCCAATTATGAACGTATACTCAGGGTTGCCACTTTCAAGGACACTGACTTCAATGACTTTTTAAATCACTAACCATTTTAAATCGAGCACTTTAATTCACACCCCCAGCATATATATATATATATATATATATATATATATATATATATATATATATATATATAGTTGAAGTCAGAATTATTAGCCCCACAACAGAGCAAGGAAATTTTCATAGTATGTCTGATAATATTTTTTCTTCTGGATAAAGTCTTGTTTGTTTTATTTTGGCTAGAATAAAAGCAGTTTTCATTTTTATTAACCCCTTTAAGCTATTTTTTTCTTGATAATCTACAGAACAAACTACTGTTATACAATAACTTTGTCACTTTAAGCTGAACACCAGTGTGTTGAAGAATATCTAGTCTAATATTATTTACTGTCATCATGGCAAAGATAAAATAAATCAGTAACTAGAAATGAGTTATTAAAACTATTATGATTACTAAATCTTCTCTCTATATAGTAAACAAGCGGTCTAGTAATTCAGGGGGGGCTAATATTTCTGACTTTAACTGTATGTATGTATGTATGTATATATGTGTGTGTGTGTGTGTGTGTGTGTGTGTGTGTATATATATATATATTTATATATATATACAGTTGAAGTCAGAATTATTAGCCTCACCTTTAATTTTTTATTCTTTTTTAAATATTTCCCAAATGATGTTTAACCGAGCAAGGAAATGTTCACAGTATCTATATCGCACCCTCTCTGCATGTTTCAGTTGAGATTACGTCAAACATCCAATAAAAATGCACATTTTAAAGCACTTCAAGGACACTTAATAATCCGTTATTAATTAATTGTTGTTTTTTATAATAATAAAAAAATAAATGAATAATAAATAATAATTAATCTGGGATGAAAAACAACAAACTGTAAACTGACGGGCAGTGCTCTCTCCTCTCAGATGCTGTCAGAGGGCGAAAGGAGGACAGCGAGGAGCTCACGGTGCTGACCGACAGACACACGCTGCTCAGACGAGGGAAAATTACACCACAGGTGAGACAAACACAGACATCAGGTAAATAATCGAACTTACAGCATCTTATAAAAACTACTATAGTGGTTAGTAATAGTGTTTTTGAACCATACTATTGTTCAGTGTATTATACTGCATATATTACAGTATCTACAACACTCTGTTATTGAATGCTCCAGCATATTACCTATGGTGAACTGATATACTGTAAATAATACTGCAGCATACTTTAGTTTTTACTACAGTAAACTGTGGTGTATTGTAGTGTTATATATCATATACTAGGTGACACAGTGGCTCAGTGGGTAGCACTGTGGCCTCACAGCAAAAAGGTTGCTGGTACGAGTCCCAGCTGGGTCAGTTGGTGTTTCTGTGGGGAGTTTGCATGTTCTCCCCGTGTTGGTGTGAGTTTTCTCCGGGTGCTCAAGTTTCCCCCACAGTCCAAACACATGCGCTATAGGGGAACTGATGAACTAAATTGGCTGTAGTGTATGAGTGTGTATGGGTGTTTCCAGTACTGGGTTGCGGCTGGAAGGGCTGTGTAAAACATATGCTCAATAAGTTGACAGTTCATTCCGCTGTGGCGACCCCTGATGAATATATAGACTAAGCCGAAAGAAAATGAAAGAATGAATGAGTTGTGTTGCCATAGCAACTATAGAATAATTTTGAACATGCCACACACACACACACAGAGAGAGAGAGAGAGAGAGAGAGAGAGAGAGAGAGAGAGAGAGAGAGAGAGAGAGAGAGAGAGAGAGAGAGAGAGAGAGAGAGAGAGACTGGAATTCAAAATTATTCGCACTCCTGTGAATTGAATTTTCTTTATCAAGTATTTCCTAAATAATGTTGAACAGATTCAGGAATTGTTCACAGTATTTCCTTTAATATTTGTTCTTCTGTAAAAAAAAAGTCTTATTTGTTTTAATTCGGCTAGAATAAAAGCAGTTCTCAATTGTTTTAAGTCATTTTAAGGTCAATATTATTCGCCCCCTTCAGCAATATTAGTGTTGGATTGTCTCCAGAACAAACCACTGTTATACAATGACTTGCCTAATTACCCTAACTTTACCCTAATTACCCTAGTGAAGCCTTTACATGTCACTTTAAGCTGTATAGAAGTGTCTTGAAGAATATCTAGCCTAATATTATTTACTGTCATCATGACAAAGATAAAATAAATCAGTTATTAGAGATGAGTTATTAAAATATGTATTAAACATATACAGTTGGAAGCAGAAGTTTACATAAATTCTAAAAAAAAACGGAACATAACCATGTTTAATAAATGTCTGATGGTAAATCACACTAGACATTTACTATTTTAGGACTGTTAGGATTATAACTAAATGATTTACATTTGCTAAATGCCAGAATAATGAGAGAGTTATTTATTAATTTCTAGACAGTCAAAAGTTTACACACATTTCCTTGGTATTTTTTAGCTTTGCATTTAAACTGTATAACTTTGGTCAAATGTTTTGGGTCTCCTTCCACAAGCTTCTCACAATAGTTTGCAGGAGTTTTGGCCCATTACTCCTGCAGAATTGCTGTAACTGAGTCAGATTTGTAGGCTGTCTTGCTCGCACAAGCTTTTTCAACTCTGCCCACAAATGTTCTATAGGATTGACATCAGGGCTTTGTGATGGCCACTCCAAAACATTCACTCTGTTGTCCTTAAAGCACGTTTTCACTAGTTTGGCAGTGTGTTTAGGGTCATGGTCTGTTTGGAAGAGCCATTTGTGGCCAAGTTGTAATGTCCTGGCTGATGTGTTGAGATGTTGCTTCAGTATTTCTCCATAATGTTCTGTCTTCATGATGCCATCTATGCTGTGAAGTGGACCAGTCCCTCCTGCAGCAGAACAGCCCCACAACATGATGCTGCCGCCCCCATACTGCACAGTTGGGATGGTGTTCTAGGCTTGTGTTCTTTCCTCTTTGTCCTCCAAATGTAACGCTGCTCATTATGGCCAAACAGTTTAATCTCAGCTCCATCAGAGCACAGGACATGTCTCCACACATCAGTCTGTTCCCAGTGTCATTCAGCTAATGGTAATGATAATGTTGATTCTCCATGTTGTCACACAAGGAAGCAGTGTGTTTGAGCTTTTCCTTCAACACTATTCTACAGTTGTGCCTCACATTAACTCAAATGTTGTCAATTAGCCAATCAGAAACTTCCAAAACCCTGACATCATCATCTGAGCTTTTCCAGAGGCAGAATAATCTGATTGTGTGTAAACTTGACTTTCAAGAACAATTTCTCAAACAAAATCTCTCTCTCATTATTCTGCTATTAAGCAGAACAGAAACACATGTGATCATCCTAACTTACCTAAAAGAGGAAATCACATCAAATTTAGTCACAGTAACTGACTTCAACTGTATACATTAAAAAGTATGCCCTATTAAAGGACTCCTCTTTAATTATGACTTCACTCAGTGGAAATGATGCATGTGTAATATGTATGAATGTTAATGATTGACCTCTGCATTGATTCTCTCAGCCGGACTCTTCATTATGGGACACACTGTTCTGGTGGCTTGATGATGATGATGATGATGAAGAAAAATCCGGAAAGCACAAGAAAGTTTCCAGGAGCCTCAGACATCGAGCCCTTCCAGACCCGCGGCTCCTGAAAAAGAGGAAAACCTTCACTGAGCGCAGAGGAAGAGGAGAAGAAGAGATTAAAGAGAGACAGAAACAGATGAAAGCCAAGAAGGTGGAAGAAGATGAAAACTTGGAGAAGAAAGCAAAGAGAGACAGCAAGAAAAAGATGAAAGCCAAGACGAATATGGAGGAAAAAGAAGAGGAATACATGGAGAAGAAGAATAAAGCAAAGAAAAGTCCTGTGAAGAAAGAGTAACAGCAGTGATGTGCGTGCTTTAAGGAGACGTGGATGTGCTTAATCGCCATGAAAATAATGCGATCACTTTAAAAATAAGATTTGTTTTTCCTTTAGCAAATTTCTTTGTGAATATATTATTAATCTGATGATGAACTATAATTGACCCTTCGCTAAGCCACACCCAAAAAACGCCATCCACCAATCGTGGCCTAGCAACCGTAGCTACGCGCAGGGGCTCTGTCAAGCCAAAGAGCTTAGAATCACCAAGAGGCGACACTCTAGTGCAATATGGGAAACAGCCACTGGAGGGCGCGGCGGCCATGTTGGAATGAAAACTCCAATAGAGCAGCAGCATATTGTGTGTAAAATAAACTATTAAAAGTGCTGATGATCATGATGGTAAGTGTTGTATTGTCAACTTTCAGGTTGTATCTTAGCTTTAATACACTTTTTAAATAAATAAATAAATAAATAAAAAGCAGCTGCTTGCCTTCGCAACAGCAATGAGATCCAATGGCCAGCCGATCACTTTCACTCTAAAGTGGCGGAATCCAGGGCTGTTGCTGGGCGCTGCTGTTGCAATGGAACGTTCTAGAGTGTCGCCTCTTGGTCATTCCAAGCTCTTTGGTCAAGCTTTCGAGTGAGGGAAACTGGCCAAAGCGTTGTGCATATGGATGGTGCAAATCTGATTCCCGGTCTCCTAAAAGTTTAGATTTTTTTCCCTTTTCAAAACTAAAAACCCAAGAGGAGAAATGCCAGCATGGATCAAGCTATGTGAGGGGTACTAACGCCCCATTCACACGGGGTTTCAACATCAACGCTTCCCATTCACTTTGAATTAGGCGTTGCCAAACTGCATTGTTGATCCATCGGCGCTGCTTCAGAGGCGTTGCTCGCTGCAGAAGTTGGGACAGGAGCTGCGTCCCAAATGGCACACTATGCACTCATGCACTATGTACTTATGCACTTCCAAACTCAACAGTATAGTACATATATGTAGTGTTGTCCCAAATGGCACACTAATGTTTTTTTACTAAGCGGAAATTCAAACCGTTTCCCTGATGACGTTTGCCAAATCAGTGAAATAAACGACAGAATTATCAGATAATACCTGCCGTGAGTATAACCGCATTCACCATCGGGAGGCGCTATAATCACTCTCGTAGGAGAATTTTGCTTTCACCATCCAAAATAAATAGTTATGCAACATGTGCGTCCAGTAGCTCCGCCCCTTTCGCTACGTAAGCAAACCTGCGGTCGATGAGTGCGTGAAGTGTCCATCATTACACACTTCATTATACCAGCTGAATGAGTGCATCATCCAGGTAATTAAAGTGCACTTACAATTTTTAGAGTTTTCAGTTTGAACGCACTACTTACACTATTTATACTACAAAATTGCCTAGTATAGTGCATAAGTATGCGATTTGGGACGCAGCTTGGCACTACTTTTCAAGCGCTGACAGAAGCGTCAGCCAATCAGATCGCTGTATGCAAATACACCAGCTAGACAGTGGCCTATTGCTGACTGAATTTTATTGGCTGACGCTGCTATGTCGATCACGGTAGCCCCAACTTCAGACACGCCTTCAGTCAAGTGTTGGCGCTGAAGCCCCGTGTGAATGGGGCGGCAGCAGAGTTAAGTTGCTTTTGTTTTGATATTCCTGACACACTCAGTGATAGACCGATGACAATAACTCCTCTGACTCTTAAAGGGCACCTAGGTTACCCCTTTTTTCAGATTTAATATAAGTCTTTTGCGTCTCTAGAATGTGTATATATAGTTTCAGATCAAAACACCCATCAGATTTATCATTATACCTTTTACAAGATGCTGTTTTATACTGATTTCCAGCAGGGGGTGGTTTTGTCGTACTGCGCCTTTAAGACGAGTCTTTCCCGCCTACTGTTTCTACATGCCTTCCCGCATGCTTTAATCTCCTCCCTTGGCTGCGTCAGACAACAGACAGACCTAAAGGAAGGTCTCACGTAGCGTTTATGAGAAATACTACAGTAAGAACTAATCTTTAATAATCAGCGCACACACACACACACACACACACACACACACAGGCAGGCAGACAGACAGACAGAGCGCGCTTAGCACTGTTTTTGCACTCATATGTGACAGGATACAGGCTAACCTCCACTGCTGTGTGGATATCTGTTATGGTAATGTACAAAATAAACCTGATTTAACGTCCACAAACCGGGATTGAAGCGTCTTCCTTTAAAATTGTTCTGACACAGCAGTGCTGATGAAGTAAATCTGAAGTAAATCGCTGTACTTCATTACACACGTGCACTGTTTTAAAACACTTTAAACATGTAAAACTCACTCTTAATCACATTTGATGATGATTGCTGATCCTAGCGAAATGTGCAGACCTTTTATTCCCGGTTGCTTTGCGGATGTCTGGTCTTGTTGACATACACGTGACTACCGGAACATGTTAATGTGCGCAGCTGTCAATCAATTCAGTGGGCGGGGGGACCGCTCCTACGCAAAGTTGCGGTCGGTCTGAAAACCGCTCTAATTGGTCCACCGTTTTTATGTTGTTAAATTGAAAAAAAAATAGACTGGGTGTGTTTATATCAGCTCAATATGATAGTCTATACACTATATATATACACATATGTCTGTCCAAATAGCTTGAAAAGTAGATTTTTCACCATAGGTGCCCTTTAACAGATCTAAACTGTTTCCTACAAAAACACAAAGCAGTTTATGTTTCACAGCTGTCTTTCTCTTTTTTTTTCGCTCGACATTATAAGTAATGCTCCGTTTAAGCCTTCACCATAGTAACTTAGCCATACTAATAGCGAATAGGTCATATTGACACGAGTCATGGATATATACACTAGATATCGCATAGGGACCCTGAGTATGCGTCAATAGCGCCGCCATATTGGTACAGTGCTCCCAGGACAAATGTCATTCAACCGCACTAGTCAAGACAGTGTTATTACGTGAAGATGCGGGACTTTAGCGCTGTCTACGGGTGTAGTAACGAGCAAACAAAGAAAACAAAGCACAAAGGCAGAACATTTCATAGGTAATATTATGTTTTTTTTTCTGTTTTTGTATGTTCTGAACTGTTGTGCTAATCAGGTAACGTTATTGATGATAACAGTCACTTACTGCATTCACCATACGGCAAAGCAGCTCCAACTCGCACTAAACACTCGGCTTATGCTAGTTTTGTTGAATAAAATCAGCAAACAATGCCAAAGAAATATGACAACGAGATGCTGCGCTGCCAGAAACTTGTATTATTGTCGGCTAACGTTAGTGAAAGAGTCGTTCGGGGGATTCATTTACAAACGAATCGCTCCCTCCGTCAGTATGAGCAGTGAAAGCAGGAGAGGAGCTGTGTTTCAGGACATGATTAGATCAGATTTAACAGGGAGGGTGAATAGTACATTTCTGTACACACAAACACAAGCTTTTTGTCAGGAATGCCCGTGCGGTCACTGATCCATCAATGTAGAAAAGTGATGTAAAATTATAGTTTTCGTAATTAGAAAAACAAATTACACACTAACATCCAGGAAAACTCCCGATCACAGATATATGTGTATATGTGTATATCTCTGGCTTTGCATGGCCACAGTCCACTGTACCTTGGTCCCGCATTAATTTCAATGGATCGAGCGCTACCCTGTAGCAAGAGGGCGGATTTTGGTATTCCGTCCAATAGACAACAATAGGCCAGGCAACATCTAGTGTATATATCTATGGACACGAGTAATTGATCCGGAAAATACCAATCTGCGAATCTGTTGCTAACTTTACTGAACTTCATATCTCCATCTGTTTCAAGCTATGAATATTAGACATTACAAATCAACAGAACAAAACCGAGATATGATCACAAACTGAACACTTACGATCATCAATACACTTTACCCCCAGCTGTTTATCAGTAATTTATAAAGAGCACACAAACATACTGACAGTTATAGATAACTTACTGTACATTGTTATGGGTCAATGATGCTAATATTCGGCATAAATCCATCAGTGTCCCCTTTCTGGCTGCTCTTTCTATGAATAAACTATGTAAAACCTCTGTCCATGCCTGTTTCCTGGTCGGTTAGTAACACTATATTCATTGCACAATATAAGTATATCAGGCTTTTTGGCTAAAAATAGAAAAGTCACGGTTTAATCAGTTACTATTAGATTATTTTTTTAATGTCACCTCTCCTCCTGTGTATGAACTCATCTGTTGAATGGTCAGCGTATGAGGCGGCTAGGCTAAGCTAGCTTCAATTTTGATTAAATTATTCTCCATTTCCTATTATGTGGTGAATATACCCCTGTAATGCACACTGCAGTCCTTTTTTGTCTGGCTTTCTTGGATATCTCAACCTGTTCGCTAAATATGACATTATACCCCTGTCAATGTCTGGCACTGGCGCACACACATTGAAAAAGCCGTGCCAGGCACGAAAGCTTGACAGGCTAGCAACAGTAACAAGGGCGGGGCTTAGCGAAGGGTGAATTTTGGCGCTCTTTTTGTTGGTTATTAAATACGACTAAATGTATTTATTGACATTAACAATTGATGTCATAATTTAAAATAAATTATCGTTTTTCTTTAGCAAAATCTTGTCTTTCATTTTGATCATATTTTTGTGATTATCTTTTCGATCATGCTGATGATAAACTACAATTTGGTGCTTTTTCTTTGCTTGTTTTGTGGTATCCCTGAAATTATGATAGCAAGCAGCAGATACAGTTGAAGTCAGAATTATTAGCCCCACTTTTTATTTTTTTTTTCTTTATTTTTTTTTATATTTCCTGAATGTTGTTTAACAGAGCAAGGGAATTTTCTTATTATCTATAAGTCTTATTTATTTTATTTCGGCTAGAAAAAAAGCAGTTTTAAATTTATTATGAACCTATTTTAAGGTCAATACACAGATATACATATATAATATATCTTGCAAATGAATAACCCTGAAACAAAACTTGACTTTTACTTGACCAAGTACTGTTTACCAGAAAGAAGACGGTTTTAATCATAATAGTTTTAATAACTCATCTCTAATAACTGATTTATTTTCTCTTTGTCATGATGACAGTAAATAATATTAGACTAGATATTCTTCAAGACACTTCTATACAGCTTAAAGAGACATTTAAAGGCTTTCTTACAGGGGCCTATATTGACAACATTTGTTTTTTTTATTATTAAAAACTGCTTTTATTCCAGCCAAAATAAAAGAAATATGACTTTCCCCATAGGAAAAAAAAATGATAATACTCTCTGAAATTTTCCTGGATTTGTTAAAACATCATTTGGGAAATATTTTTGGGAAAATAATTGTACTTTTTTTTTTTTTTAAAGATGACCACAACATTTTTGTGTCATGTTGAATTTAAAGATGTTTTAATAATAAAAACAGCTAAACTATTACTTGACTTTAAGACTGTGTTGAGTAATACTGAATGGTCGTGTGTCGCTGTTATTACTCTTGATTAGTGTTAAGAACAGAGCACTATGCTGGCATTTAACTGCATTGCCTTAATGCACTTCTGTATTTGGCTCAAGCCATGGTGGCCATTTCTTTCCGCAGTCAACCAATCACAACAGACTGGGTCTTCAAAAAAATCACCAGTTTAGAAACACGATAAGTGATGTTTATTTCTAAACTAATTTCGAGACGATCACGTGCTTATGATTGCTTGCAGCTGACTCGCATTATTCAGTTCATAATTAACCAATCAGACGATTCCTAAGCCACTATAAATACCCCAAGTTCCACATGACAGCCATCTTCGTTTTGAAGAATCCCCCCTTCCACCCCTACTCCTCCTCCTTTCCTAGATGGGTGGCACGGTGGTTAGCACTGTTGCTTCACAGCAAGAACATCACCGGTTCTAGTCCTTACCAAGCCAGCTGACATTTCTGTGTGAAGTTTACATGTTCTCCCCGTGCTCACGTGGGTTTTCCCCCACCGTCAAGAAACATGCAACCTAAGTCAATTGCCTAATCCAATCTGGCATCATAGACATGCTCCTAATAAGTAGTTATCTCTTAAGAGCGATCACTATCTGTTCATCAGCTACTACAGCAGGGGAGTTCTCCACATCTACCCGAGCTCAAACTCCCCTCTCGCCCTGCAAACGGGAGGGAGCCCCAGGCTCGAGGATCTACTGAGCTCAGGGCTCTCTCCTGGGACAGCATGACAAACACGCTTTATAATCAATCATCAGCTGAGTGTGAACTCTTGAAAGAGCAGCTTGGAACAACTGAATGGCTGAATTAATCATATGGGAGTCATTGGGATAATGAGGTATATCTAATGCAGACATCTATCAGCCTGTTGGAGACCCCTAAAACCAAAATATGACCTCTTATGATGCATATTAGGGGCTCTTTAAAACATCACAACTGTACAGCGAAACAAAAGATGACCATCACATGTTGAATCTAAAGAGGATTTAATAATGATACAAAAGAACATAAAAATAACATTTGGACAACGTTTCTCCATCACTGAGAGAAACGCTCGGATCTTCATATGCTGAAGGTTTAAAACAGATTCAGGTGTTCCTCCGTTCAGGCGTCGGTGGGCAGTGGCGGGCGCAGGTGCAGCGGCAGGACCCCCGGTGGAGGCATCTGTGGTGGGACGGGTGCTCCGGGGGGCAGCGGTGGCATGCCGGGCATAGCATCCCGTGGCCCGAGACCCGTGATCAGAGACGGAGGATGCTTCACTCCCACCGGTGGTCCCGACGGAGCCACCAGAGCCTTCTCCATCTTAAAGTGAAACTGCAGGAAAAACTGGAGGACGAGACAACATGTGTTAAAAATAAAGTCATCTTGGTATTCCCGTGATTTGGGATAGAGAACTTGGTGTGCAGAATCACAGCTTTGATTGGGATTTAATTTGGCAAAACATTTCAGTTTCATCTAAAAATCCTGCCCACCAACTGATAAACTCCAAAGTAATTCATACAATCTATAATACACCTCTAAAACCTTTTAGAATGAAACTTATTTCTTCACCTGTTTGTGTTAAACGGTCACGAAACACCAAAACACATGTGTTGAGCTGTTGACAGCGGTATATGTGTCCCACACTGCTAAAAACACTATTAGGACACCTATATTTCACTAAAAAGTGTAAATTGGTTGTTTTTGCGTTATTTCAAGCAAATTCGTACTTCCGGTGTGAAACGAATTTTTGAAGCTGCGTCACGGTCATGACATAATAGCGTGTATTCCAGCGTGCAGACTGGACGTCTGTGCCAGAGTGAGTCTTATTACGTCTTACAGTGTGCTGCATTAATGCATGAGTAAAGCTTGGTTCAAACCAATCAGCGCGCTCTATTGTGCAACTTCATTAATATTCATTAGTCACAGTGTTTAGACGACAGAGACGCCACGTTGTGTTGGCAAAACAAGCGTGAAGTGTTGCTTTTATAGTTTGCTGTAGTGAAGTTTTGTTTTCATTTTCTCTCTGTGAGAGCTCAGCTGGAGTCACGTGTGGATTAACAGTGTACGTGACGCTCGACAACAATAACTTACGTGTCTAAGGAGGATTATTGTTTACCTGAGAGCTGTTCTCATCTGCAAACGCTGAGATCCGGATTCGCTTGTAGTCTCCTCTTAATAAAGACGCGGCTCTAGTTGCTGGTGATTGTTCTGTCTCTACAGATTTGGTAAGTGAGCGACCAGTGCTCTTTGTTTATTCAGTTTGTATTTTATTCGTATCAAACTATTGCACCGAGTGTAAACAAGTTAGCAATACAAACAAACTATAACCTTGTGTAGGATTTTGTAACCTACATGCTTAGAGTGCATCTAAGTTTCCGGGAAATGCAGAGGGTTTTTTTTCTCTCATTCGCCGTGCGGTATCAAACATTGCATGAAAAATACACGCTTAGAGCAGCTCCTCGAATCAAATATCTTGTTTGTCGGGAGGGACATGAATGAATTCCCTGAATGAAAGAGCCAAACTGCAGTTAAAGTCCACCATTTAATCATTTGGCAAATAATTCGACTACAGATGTCCATGTAAACACAGTCCCTTTCTCCCCTGTGTGTGTGTGTGTGTGTGTTTTGACTCTGAAAGTCAGTGCGTGCCCAAATAGACACTCCCACACCAAGCCTCTTTAGTTCCTCCAACACTCCCACTTAAACAGAGCTGGACACGCCCACTTTTCTGAATTTTTCCCAAAGTAGAGATGTGAAAACACCCTGCTGAAACGAGGGGTTTCATGGCCCTTTAAATGTAATACTGGGGCCATGGGTAGTTTTTTTCATGTCTTCTGGGAATGTCCCCCAATCCACAATTTTTGGGTTAACGTTTCCACCATCTCGTCGCAAATTTTGGAAATAACCATTAATCCTGAACCTTGCCTCTTTCTATTGAATGATGACTCTTCAGTAACCCTGACTTTGAATCAAAAACAAACTCTTTTCTCAGGATTAACAGCTGCAAAGAAAACAATCATTAGTTCCCTCCTAATCTCCTGTCAGTTCAGCAATGGTTACACTGTTTTGTAGACATTGCTCGACTAGAACAGTCCACTGCCTTAATTACCAAAGCAAAGATTTCAACAATCCTTCACTGGAACAAATACATGACAATTTGATCTCCATTATTAAAACTTAAGTGATTTAATTCAACAACATAGGAGAAACTACGGTGGCCGGGAAGTGCAAAACAACATTACAAAGCGTAAAACACTTTTACAAAGCTCGAGACAAATTTACATTTTGAAAAACATTTTTACTTATCATCAGACACAATTACAGAGGAAAAACTATTTTACCAAGGACGAAACAAATTAGCTTTTTAGAAAACAAATTAACAAGACGCAAAACACTTTTACAAGTCCCGAAACACATTTACAATTACAGATTCCCTACGGAAAGGGCATGTACCACACACCGGAAGTGACATCAGTGTTAAACCTGTGACTGGTGGAAAAACATTCTGTAATTGTGTACCCGGGTCACTTTAGTCATGAACTTTTTGGCTTTAACAAACTCATCCCTCAGGTTTTTCCAAACCTTTTAATAAAAACCTCTCCACTGCTGTTGCAATTTCTAGCTAAGAACTAATGGTCATCTGGTTCTCCCAATGATCACGCATGGATGATCATAAAGGTGTCTGTACAGTCGTATCTGTTTCAGACAAAATCTCTTCAAAGTGATTCATCATCAACTCAAATCAAAAGTGGCGCCACACGAACTGTTCACTCGAGTCTCAAAAAATTGTGCGCTCGCCAGCCGAAATCATGTCGTGCGCACCCGAAGCAAACCTCTGCCAACACAGCGATGACGTCACACTCGCCGTGCGCACAGTTCAATAACAGAAAGCTGATTAGCTATTGCATGTTGGTCTCATTTGTAGTTGTAATGGCGCAATTCACATTAGGACTAGTTAAATAAAGAACTACAACACCACAAAAACAAAGCAACAACAAAAATATTTTAGATGAGCATTAGATGTAGCGTTACATGGACATCGCAAAAATAAGACCTGCACTGCAAAAATATTTAAGGTAAAAAAATATTTTTGTGGAGAAACAGTTTTGCAAGAGACACAAAACATCTTTGCGAGGGAACGCAAAAACTTAGAAATATATGTTTTCCTCCCACCCATTTTTTTCTTTCACCCATTATTATTTTTTTCACCCAGCCAATTTCTTTCTCCTCTACTACATCCCTTCCGGGGTTCTGTACATCTCTGCATGTGAACTCAGAGAAGAAAACATGTCTAATGATATTCAGCTGTTGTATTTGTCCTCACCTGTTTGGTTTCTCTGTTCCAGTGCGTCCAAAAACGTGTTTCTGCTTTGTCAATCTCTCGACTGGGGACCTGAACACAGACAAACAATTTTTAATATAACCTATTAAACCAACTTTAATTATCAATCATTGTGTCCATAAATATCAAGTACCTGAGCATGAAAAACTAATTAATAATACTACTAATAATAAAAAGGAACAACTACATTTATATACTTGACATAATAATAATATTATTGATAATGTTAGTAAAGCAACAATAGCTAATTTTAAATATTTGATATAAATATACCTATCAAATTCATCTTTAATAATCCATTATGTGGCCATATATATATATATATATATATATATATATATATATATATATATATATATATATGGCCACATAATGGATTTATAAATGTAGTTGTGTAAATGTAGTATATATATATATATATATATATATATATATATATATATATATATATATATATATATATATATATATATATATATATATATATATATATAAACGGATCCACACATTTAAACACATAAAAAATGAATTAATAATTAAAATAATAAGAACTCAAATTTAAATACTTGATTTAATAACATGTAATAATATTTAATAATATTAGTTATAACTATAACATCAAATATTTGATACAATAAAAACACCATCCAAAGTCATTTTTAATTATCCATTATTATAAATAAAAAATAATTACTTTAAGATATAGTAACATAATAATAGAAATAATAATAATATGAATGACCATTTTAATAATAATAACATAATTCAAATATTAATAAGCCAATTTAAATAATAATAACAACTACTAAAAAAATAACAACAATAAGCCACTTAATTACTAATAATAGCAACAATACAGTTTAAATAATAATAACAATAACAATAATCAAATTTGATTAACAATAATATAATATTTAAACAACAACAACAACAATAATAATAATAATAATATTAAAAATAATAACCCATTTTAAATAATAATATCAGAATGTAAACATTAATATGCCAATTTTAATAATAATAATAATAATAGTAATAATAAATACATTTAAATCTAAATATCAATAACAAGAAGCCACTTTAATAATATTAATATCTATAATGATAACAATAATCCAATTTAAATAATTAACAAAAATCAATTAACAGAATTTAATTTAAATCATTAATAATAATAAAAAACATTTTAAATAATAATAAAATAATAATAGAAAGTAAACATTAATAAGCCAATTTAAATAATAATAATAATAATAACTAAATTTAAATACTATATAACAATAAGCCAATTTAATAATAATAATCAAATTTAAATAACAATATTAACAATAATCCAACTTGAACAATTAACAATAATCATAATAATAATAATAATAAAAAGAAGAAGAAGAAAAAGAATTAAATTTAAATAATTAATAATAATAATAACAACAACAACAATAATTCTGAGATAGTCTGGTAGAGTCAATATTGACTAACATAATCATTTAATGGATTTTGCCAGGAATACTTTGAAAACACAACAAATAAAAGCATTTTTATTTACTAATACTAATATTTTAGGCCATGTAATTAAATTGCGAGAGCAACACTCCTTCAGCATTACTGCACAGACCTTGAAAGCGATGGTTTCGTACGGCTCAGCAGCGAACAGCAGATACTGCCAGCGCCGGTCTGGAGGCTCGATTCTCTGCTCATACGCTGACATAAAGCGATGCCGTGGCCCGATTCCCTCCGCTATCTCTGGGTAATCGATCTGAGGAACAACACATGGAGAGAAAAGATCCAATCCTGCACAGATCAACCAAAACAACCCGCAGTTCACACTTAGAAGCTCCAGGATTTACCTGGAAAAGCAGACTCTGCTGTCCAATCTCTGGATCCCTCTGTTTAGTTACTACGACAAACAAAGATGTACATTTGTCAGTCACAGACTTTGATTGAAGGTTACTGAAAGAAAGAGGCAGAGGTGGCCAACCCTGTTCCTGGAGAGCCACCTTCCTGCAGATTTCAGTTGCTACCCACATCAAACACACCTGCCTGTAATTATCATGTGGTGTTCAGGTCCTAATTAATTGCTTCAGGTGTGTTTGATATGGGTCATGTGTTTTACTGTGAGAGGAATTGTACAGTACAAGCACTGAGTGGAGTCTTCATCTTTAAGCAAAAAAACCATAAGTAATTCTTGCATGTCCAATACCAACATCTGGTAAATCCACTTGATCAACCCCTGGAGTCTTAAAACTCTGAGATTTCAGGTTGCATTTGATAGACTTATTATTTCCCAATGCATCCTATTTCTCTTGCCACTTCTTTAAAACGTAAACATTAAGAAAAGCTCTCATCTCTGAAGGAGGAATTTGGCATTTGTTCAATCTGCGGCAAATGTTGAGGCATTTCTTTATTGCTTTGTGCATATACACCAACGTACACATCTTAACTCTTTATTCATCTCTTGACTTCACTGTTTTCTGTAATGTACATAAAGAAATCACAGAGAAACTAGACTAGAACCTAGAAATCAAAATAAGACATTTGCTTGATTTTGCGTTAAATTCAGCGATGCCGGAATCGCACAATCCCGGACGGTCTAAATGACTCCAGCACCAGCATAATAAACAGATTAAATTTAGATTTCACACAGACTTTTAATGAACAAGGCTCAGCGTCACACCTTTATAACCGGGTCTGCCGATCTTGACAAACTTCTTGACCTCCACCTTGACTTTCTCTGGAGCAGGCTGAGCCGGCGCCTCCTTCGCCTCTTTCGCAGCTCTCCTCGCTCTAAAACACACACACTCCATCAGTTTCAGCTCTAATCCAGATTAGTATATCTGCAAACGCTGTACTTACAGGTTAGACTGATGCTTTTTGCCCTGAGTGTGTGCAAGATAACTCCCCTGAAAGAGAAAAGTTCACATTTGAGGATGAAATCAACACATTAGCCGCGTTTCCACTGTCGAGCCTAAAGCGAGCGAGCCAGGGCGAGCCAAGGCCAGTCGCGTTTCCACTGTCACTTCCGGGGCCTAATCGGGCCAAATCGGGGCTTTCTTGGGGCCAGCGGCCGGCCTTTTTCGGCCCGCAGAATACCTTGGGCCAAAGAGGGCCAACAGGGGCTTTGGGGTGGAGTGAAAGGAGAGGCGGAGTGCGGACACAGTTTTCCGATCGCACACGAGTACATGGGCCAAACACATAAACAAATAAGGGAAAGAAAACATCTAGCCTTATAGGCTGGGGTCTTTTTGCATATGATCATCCTTATGTTTCCCTTTTAAATGTAAGGCTGTTGCATAAAATAATAAAGTTTTAATTTATAGTGACATTGCTGCGTCCTCCTTGATGTTTCAGTAACGCATTTTAATCTTTACACCATATTAAAGACACAGCACACAGTAAAGGTTTTCAAGAGTTTCTGTCAAGTTTAAACGGTGTGTTTGTGCGCGTTCAGATGCCTGTATGTGTGCGAGACCGAGCAAAAGAGCGCTCCCTTCACAGCTCTGTTGATGCCGAGCGGCTTTTTTTCTTTTTTGTTATTTATTTTGGAGATAAAACACAATATAAACACAACAGAAAGACATTAAACTTTACACATTTCATGTCCACTTTTGCCGCCTCAAAACAATAGTGCAGGGCTCGAAATTAACTTTTTTACTTGGTAGCACATGCTCCCAACTTCAAATATTTAGGAGCACCAAAAAAAATTTAGTAGCACCCACCAAAAATGAATGAGCACCGCTGCAAATTGTTTTTTGAGGGATTTATTGTATTTTAAAACAACATTAATAGGACTGACAAAAACCAGAAACAGCTATCTAACTAATGCTGCGAAGACATTGATATTTGTGTGCAATAATTCCAAAATGAATGTCTAATAATTAGGCCATAGAATATTAATGATGATAAAAAATGACAATAATAGTAATGAATTCCATTTCTCATTATGATACTGCCTTGAATGTGCATGAATGTAGGTTATCTGCTGTAAAAAGTCTGTTACTTTATGAAAAATAATTTTATAGTTTGCATCAAACAAAAATGAAGCATTGCAGTAAGAAATATTAATTTTGTGCTGCTGTTTTTATATGCATGTCAATTTAATAATAATATTTCTGCTACAAAACAAACAAAAGATTATAATAAATCATTCAATTCAATGATGAAAGCTGCAAAGCAGTCATCAGTAAATAAATAAAGAAATAATATACACCTCAAAAAAGAATAGACAAAGGAAAGTAAGTAAAGTCTCACTTCTATCACTCTTTAAAAGTTTTGGTTTCAGTTTGTGTCAATTTAAAGGTTCAGTCTGAGATGATCTTCATGTTTCTGTGTTAGTGGAAAAGCAGGCGAGTCAGCCGACCCAATTTATGAGCAGGCAGAGCAGGATTCTTGCGGTGACCACCGGCGTAATACCGCTGTTTGTTATGAGCCGCAGTTTCAGTGTAAACTTAGTAAAGGCGAGCTTCTTCGGCGATGATATGTACAGTATTAGATTTGACTTTTAGCGGACATTTGCGCTGAACACGCAGTGAATGCAACGCATGGAGATTCGGGCACCTTCTCCAAGAAGCGCGTACTCGATTGATCTCAGCTGGCGGATCATTATTCACCACGTGACGTGTCATGATCGCTTTCATCTGCGCCTCAACTTTAGGTGGGGTTTGCAAACCTGTGTGCTTTAAGTTTTTACTCTTCAGCCATTTGCATCATAAAAGCTCCTTCCCTGTCATCAAAATGGTCGCAATTTCGAGCCCTGATAGTGTCATATCTTCATAAAATAGCCTAAGCTAAATTAAAATAATTTTAAAAATGACAAATATCATATATAATAAAATCGCATTAAATAAATAAACCAATATAAAACTAACAAAAGCTAAACCAACTTAGGTATATACAATACATAAATCAAACCGTTTTAAAGCCATATTAAACTTTCATTTTACAAAGGCCTCTCTAAAAAAAAAGAAAAAAGATTTGAGATATTTTCTAAAAACAATAAACACCAGAGAAGGTTTGAAATATTATTTATCAAGTATTTGGAGACGATGATAATAATCAAATCATGCAAACAGAGCAGTTTATGGGTGAATGAAAGCAGAAAGGCAACCTTTTTTTTCTGTAGGTTAGGCTCTCCTTTTTTCTTATATACATGAAGAGCTTTATTAGTGCATAGCTGCTGAGCGCAACAAAACACAGGCCATATTTTATTACTTGCTCTTATGTGCTGAAATACTGAACACTTTCCTTAAATAAAGAGGAATCGCCTATTAAGTGTCATATAGTCTATAGGGAAGAATTAATGTTCTTAATGAATTAATGAGACGGGTTCATCTAGCTAAGGTTTCCATACCATACAGTTGACCAGCTAAACATTAAAGCACAATTTGCAGCGGTCGCCTGTTTTCCCAGTGTAATCTGAGCGATCTACTGCACGCACATTGCTATAAAGACACTATCTGAAGATGAATTTGCATGCGTGAATCAGAAACATTTCCATTCAATAAATGTGCAAATAAAATATGATGCACAAACTTATTGATGATTCCTACTTGTCTTTCTCGTGATAAATAGTTGGCAAAATCTGATATGTAGCGGGGAAAAAAAAAGAAAGAGTTCATCAGACGCTGGATTCGAACCGAGTTCAAGCTCGAACGTGTCAAAACATGATCACATGCGTCTTAAGAGCTGCTCCACTGAGACTGTTAAGGGTACTGCAACATTTTACACCTATAAATCACACTATTTCTTTTTTAACTCCACAGTGGGATGTTCAGATTTAACTTTGTTAATCGCATCAGCTAAACTCTCTCACTCAATTTTTTTCTTTTGTTAATTCCGGAGAACAAACTTGCAAATAACACCGCTTTTCTCCGGTCTACCTCTGAAAGCAGCACCTCCAATTCACATTCTGTTCAAAGTTTCTCTTCTTGCTTGCTTTTGCTGTTGCTTTTTCGTTTGGTTTTGCCATTAACATAGTCATTAGCATATTCATACGGGGGCAGAGGCAGGGAGGGGTTTTGTGCTCGTGCACGTGCGCTCAGTTTCACGTTCATTCGGATGTACAAAAGAATATGCGTGAGATTCGGCGTACGCAGTGTTTCATACATCTGAATTTTTTTCTGCGTACGCACATTTACAGCTTTGTGCTCACGCAATGTTTTAGTAAGATTTCCACGCAAGTCTTCGTACATGAGGCCCCAGGACTACAGACTCTGAGGTCCCGTACGGCTCAAACACCCGCAGCACGGATTATATTTACTTCTAAAAGGCTTACAGTAAGATTATGTATTAAATACATATACAAATACGAAATTTTTGTTGCTATAATTTTAGTTAGCTTCAGTTAGTTCTATATGTACACAATACAGCTTCAGTTAGTTCTAGTTTTTTAAAAACTCTCGTGGTTTTTTTTTTCAGTTAACAACAATTATTTTACATTTTAGTTTTCGTTTTTTCGTTTGTTTTCGTTAACTATAATAACCTCGGAGTTTAACCACTCTCACTGGCAGAGCTGTGAGAAAAACAATGCTATTGGCTGTTGTTTTAAGGGGAGGAGCTACACTCTTTGTGTTTCAGTTGAGATTGCATCAAACATCGAATAACAACTGCTAATTTTAAAGCACATCACAGAACCTTTAATGTTGCTTGTGTGGTCTGGTACCTCATTATTGTGCAGCGTGAGACACAGTTTACACTCGTAGGAGCCCAGGTGGTTTTTCATGAAGTACGGGTCTTTATTGATGTCGATGGTCTCTAACGCGAGCTGCCGCAGCCGCTCACGCCGGTCTCGGTTACTCTCGGATGCCGACGCCACGCCACCGCTGCCCGTCTTCCCTCCAGCTCTGTGCTGGAAATCCATGATTGCAGATCTTCACTACCAATGCTGAAATCACACAAGAGGAAAACGCATTACAGAAATATTGTTGTAAAAATGGTTGACAGTGTGACAGAATAGCGAAGTTCACAGCACAACTACAGCAATAGAGGAACAACATCGTCACTTTCAGGAGGATTTTAACAAGCTGATGAAGGAGAAAACACTGACAGAGCAGCACGATTCTGGCTAAAATGAGAATCGCGATTTTTTTTACTTAAAGATCACGATTTTCTCACGATTCTGTAGATGTAAAATCAAGGTTTATATGAGTGGTCTGTTATTACTGTTATTTCTCAAACATATGGTAAAAAAACTATATTAATATTATATGTAGGTCTACTGTTTATTCTCATGCACAACACTGTGCTCGCTAAGAAAGAAAAAAGCACATCAAATGCTTGTCATAGCCTTATCATAACTCTTAAATTGCGATATGATTATTTAAATGTTGTGTTAATAATGTTTTTTTAATATTTTTTTATATATTTAATTATTTATTATTTTATTTATGCAAAAATGTATGGATTTATATACTTATTTATTTCCATATTTATTTATTTATTTATTTATTGTTTTATTTATGCAGAAATGTATGAATTTATATACTTATTTATTTGCATATTTATTTATTGTTTTACTTATGCAGAAATGTATGGATTTATATACGTATTCATTTATTGTTTTATTTATGGAGGAATCTGTGGATATATTAATTTATTTCTTTGCAAATTTATTCATTGTTTGATTTATGCAGAAATGTATGGATTTATATACTTATTTATTCATTTCTTTATTTATTGTTTAATTTGTGCAGAAATGTATGGATTTATATACTTATTTTTGTATTTATTTATTGTTTTATTTATGCAGAAATTTATAGATTTATATACTTATGTATTTATTTATTGTTTGATTTATGCAGATATGTATGGATTTATATACTTATGTATTTATTTATAGTTTAATTTATGCAGAAATATATGGATTTATATACTTATTTATCTATTGTTTTATTTATGCAGAATTTTATGGATTTATATACTTATTTACGCATTTAGTTATTTATTGTATGATTTATGCAGAAATGTATTGATTAAAATACTTATTCAATTGCGTATTGATTTATGTACTGTATGATTTATGCAGAAATATATTGATTTATATACGTATTTATTTATTCGTTTATGCAGGAATTTGTGGATTTGTTCATTGATTTACTTATTTGTGTATTTATATCTATTTATTGTTTTTATCTATTTTTTTAGCTCCGGGGTTGAATATTCTACAAACTCTGCTGTAAAACAGATCTAGTGGAGAAAATAATCTGCGTAAATAAAATGAACAAAATAATGAAACAAATAACTGAAACGTGCTGAAACTGGTCTCAGATAGTGAAAATTCGACAGAAAAAAATAAAGCATAATTATTTCGGAGCAACAAATATTAACTAGCATAATAAATATACTAAAATAAAAAGCACAAAAAGCTAAATGATGAATTATTAATGTTTGTTTTTAACGTCATGTATTCTGTGCGAATAAAAAAATGGACATTATACATCGCTTTAGTCAGCTCGACTTCATCCAAACCGGTTTCTACAGCGTTTAAAGCGTTAAAAGTATAACATAAGCTTAATATAATAATGTCACTATTAATATTATCGATCAAATGACTGCAGATATCGACCAACAACAGCAGATACAGATCAACAACAGCAGTCGGTATCAGTAGATTTGAATGGAATCGACTCAACTGCGCTTTTAATGCTTAAAAAGTAACGCTGAGAGTTTATTAAACGACCAGAGTTCAGTTTAATAACATGTGAAACATCTTTCCAGTAAAATATATGAAAAGAACTATCATATTTACATCGAAAAACCTAATTTTAGAGCATATTTACCCCCAACGTCCAGATCACGCTTCCCTCTGTTCCCGCTGCAATGCGCATGCGCCAAATGATGCACTTCCTATTCCTGTTATTTTGACACGCACAACTTTATTGATAAATTCAGCATAAAAGTGTATTCATAAAAAATAATAATAATACAAAATTGCTGACTCGTTTATATAATACGTAAAGTCTGCGTTGTGACATTAATGTATGTATTCAGATGCATTAGTGTAATTAATCTGACATTTAAAAACTAATTTATGGTGTCAAGTCTAGAAGGGATACAGCTGCGGATACACAGCATTATTGTTGTGACACCACAGAACAATAATTAATATTTTACATTACTGTGAGGGTCGGGGGTAGGGGTAGGCAATAATTAAATACAATTTAATTGGTAATTTAATTGATAATATAAATAATAATCGGTATAATTAATATTTTACATTGCTGTGAGGGTCGGGGGTAGGGGTAGGCAATAATTAAATACAATTTAATTGGTAATTTAATTGATAATATAAATAATAATCGGTATAATTAATATTTTACATTGCTGTGAGGGTCGGGGGTAGGGGTAGACAATAATTAAATACAATTTAATTGGTAATTTAATTGATAATATAAATAATAATCAGTATAATTAATGTTTTTACATGTGAGGGTTTGAGACATATAACATACAATTAATGATTAATTTAATAAATAATCTGAACAAAAGTTTATAATTACTGGTTTACATTACTTGTTTGTGGCAGGCGTAGGCGTAAATAAAATACAATTATTGGGTAATTTAATAAATAATCTGAATAATAGTCAGTACAACGACTTTACAGTTACTGTTGGGTTTAGGTTTGGGGTAAACATTAATAAAACAAATTTAATGGGTAGTTTTAATAATAACCCTACTGAAAAAATTGCTTAAACCAGCCTAAGCTGGTCATGGTTGTAGCTGGTTTGTCAGGCTGGTTTTAGAGGGGTTTTGGCCACTTTTTAGCTGGTCTTAGTTTGTCGTAGCTGGTTTTAGCGGGTCATGGTAGTTTAAGATCGGTTTGACCATTTTTTTATATGATCATAGCAGGTCAGATTGGTCTTAACTGACTTTAGCTAGTCAAGATGGTTTTAGCTTGTCAAGCTGGACTTGGCTGGTCAGGCTGGGAGACCAGCAGCTAAAACCAGCTTGACCAGGTATGGAGATCAGCTAAAACCAGCTTGGCCAGGCTGTGGGACCAGCTAAAACCAGCTTGGCCAGGCATGAAGACCAGCTAAAACCAGCTTGGCCAGGCTGTGGGACCAGCTAAAACCAGCTTGGCCAGGCATGAAGACCAGCTAAAACCAGCTTGACCAGGCATGGAGACTAGCTAAAACATGTTTGGCCAGACTGGGAGACCAGCTAAAACCAGTTTAAGCCAGGCTTGGAAACCAGCTAAAACCAGCTTGGCCAGGCTGGGGGACCAGCTAAAATCAGCTTAACAAGGGTGGGAGACCAGTTAAAACCAGCTAAACCAGGCTGGGAGACCAGCTAAAACCAGCTTGACCAGGTTGGGAGACCAGCTAAAGCCAGCTTGACCAGGTTGGGAGACCAGCTAAAACCAGCTTGACCAGGCTGGGAGACCAGCTAAAGCCAGCTTGACCAGGCTGGGAGACCAGCTAAAGCCAGCTTGACCAGGCTGGGAGACCAGCTAAATCCAGTTTGATCAGGGTGGGAGACCAGCTAAAGCCAGCTTGACCAGGCTGGGAGACCAGCTAAATCCAGTT
Source organism: Danio rerio (assembly GCF_049306965.1). Taxonomy (NCBI): domain Eukaryota; kingdom Metazoa; phylum Chordata; class Actinopteri; order Cypriniformes; family Danionidae; genus Danio; species Danio rerio. Next base: position 61,818,528 of record NC_133177.1, read on the forward strand.
TGATCAGGCTGGGAGACCAGCTAAAACCAGCTTAACCAGGCTGGGAGACCAGCTAAATCCAGCTTGACCAGGTTGGGAGACCAGCTAAAGCCAGCTTGACCAGGCTGGGAGACCAGCTAAAGCCAGCTTGACCAGGCTGGGAGACCAGCTAAAACCAGCTTGACCAGGTTGGGAGACCAGCTAAAGCCAGCTTGACCAGGCTGGGAGACCAGCTAAATCCAGTTTGATCAGGCTGGGAGACCAGCTAAAGCCAGCTTGACCAGGCTGGGAGACCAGCTAAATCCAGTTTGATCAGGCTGGGAGACCAGCTAAAACCAGGCTAGGAGACCAGCTAAATCTAGCTTGACCAGGTTGGGAGACCAGCTAAAGCCAGCTTGACCAGGCTGGGAGACCAGCTAAATCCAGCTTGACCAGGCTGGGAGACCAGCTAAAGCCAGCTTGACCAGGCTGGGAGACCAGCTAAATCCAGCTTAACAAGGGTGGGAGACCAGTTAAAACCAGCTAAACCAGGCTGGGAGACCAGCTAAAACCAGCTTGACCAGGTTGGGAGACCAGCTAAAGCCAGCTTGACCAGGTTGGGAGACCAGCTAAAACCAGCTTGACCAGGCTGGGAGACCAGCTAAAGCCAGCTTGACCAGGCTGGGAGACCAGCTAAAGCCAGCTTGACCAGGCTGGGAGACCAGCTAAATCCAGTTTGACCAGGCTGGGAGACCAGCTAAAGCCAGCTTGACCAGGCTGGGAGACCAGCTAAATCCAGTTTGATCAGGCTGGGAGACCAGCTAAAACCAGCTTAACCAGGCTGGGAGACCAGCTAAATCCAGCTTGACCAGGCTGGGAGACCAGCTAAAGCCAGCTTGACCAGGCTGGGAGACCAGCTAAAACCAGCTTGACCAGGTTGGGAGACCAGCTAAAGCCAGCTTGACCAGGCTGGGAGACCAGCTAAATCCAGTTTGATCAGGCTGGGAGACCAGCTAAAGCCAGCTTGACCAGGCTGGGAGACCAGCTAAATCCAGTTTGATCAGGCTGGGAGACCAGCTAAAGCCAGCTTGACCAGGCTGGGAGACCAGCTAAATCCAGTTTGATCAGGCTGGGAGACCAGCTAAAACCAGGCTGGGAGACCAGCTAAATCCAGCTTGACCAGGTTGGGAGACCAGCTAAAGCCAGCTTGACCAGGCTGGGAGACCAGCTAAATCCAGCTTGACCAGGTTGGGAGACCAGCTAAAACCAGCTTGAGAAGGCTGGGAGACCAGGCTTGGGCTGGTTTTAGCTGTTTCTTTCAGCAGGTATGAATAAAACTTATATAATTACTGTTTATGCATAACTGTGAGGGTTGGGGTGGGGCAGACATTAATAAAATATAATTAATGGGTAATTTAATAAATAATATGAATTAAACTCAGTATGATTACTGTTTTACATTACTATAAGTGTTGGGGTAGGGGTAAGCATTAATAAAACACAATTTAATGAGTAATTTAAAAAATAATATGAATAATAACAGCTATAGTGACTGTTTTTACATTACTGTGAGGGTTGAGATGGGGTAGATGTTAGCAAAATATAATTTAATGGGTATTTTATTAAATAATATTAATAATTCTCATTATAATTACTGTTTTTACATTACTGTTGGGTTTAGGTTTGAGGTAAACCTGTATAAAATACATTCATTCATTCATTCATTTTCGGCTTAGTCCCTTTAGTAATCTGGGGTCGCCACAGCGGAATGAACCGCCTTTATAAAATACAATTCATCGGTAATTTAATAAATAATATGAATAAAACTTAATTACTGTTGTACATTACTTTAAGGGTTGGGTTAGAGGTAGACATTAATAAAATACAATTTAAGGATTAATTTAATAGGTAATATATCAATAACACTCGGTATAATTACTGTATTTACGTTACTGTTTGAGGGTGGTGGTAGGGTTAGACATTAATAAAACACAATTTAATTGGTAATTTAATAAATAATATAAATAATTCTCGTTATAATTACTGTTTTGCATTACTGTGAGGGTTTAGTTTGGCAGACGTTAATAAAGCACAATTAATTAGTAATTTAATGAATATGAATAATAATAGTATAATGGCTGTGTTGACATTTAAGGGTAGATACTTGATAAAAAACAATGTAATCAGTAATTTAATAAATAATATAAACAATTCCCCTTAACTTCCGACTGCAGCTGTATCTCTTCTAGCAACAGCCGTGTGTGAGCGTCCTCTATCGGCTGTATGTGTTCATGTGTTGGGTGTGAAAAAGTGTGTTTCGTTATCAGATCAGACTCAGAGGAGCTGCTGAACAGACCGATGAGGAGTGTGGATGAAAGCCTCTGTATAAAGTGTTAAAAATGCGCTTTTATGAGCCGAGTGAGCCGTCGAGGAGCTGAAGATGAGGTTTAACGAGAAGGAGCTGGTGTTTCTCAGCCGCCAGCCCACACAGAGAGCGGCCGAGCTCGGCATGAGAGGCCCGAAGAAAGGCGACGGTAGGAAACGACCGATTATCTGAACATTTCTGAATAAAACTAGAAGAATAACGACAGAATTATACGAGTAAAAGATTGAGTTTCAGTGTGGTTATCGCTTTAGCATGCTAGCTGTATTGATAATGTCCTGTCATGACAGTTTTAGTAGCTACTAAACCTTTTTATTTGTTAATTAGTGTTCGTTTTTTAATAGCATTGAGATACATAAAACATGTAATTTGTACTAATATTATGTGACTTAAATACATATTTATGATACAGTATAGTTACACAAATGCGACAAAACATATATATATATATAAGAGAATACATAAAGACATACATATACATAAAGAATAACAAATAAAGATCAAGATAAAAATAAAATAAATGAAAACAAATAAAATATAAATATCTAAAAAATAAAAACATAGGTAAATTATTAATATATTATTAAAAAGGCCCGTTCACAACATGCACAGTAAATAAATGGACTTTAGAGATTTAACTATGCTTCTGGATGTAAAACATCTTCAGAGTTTATACCACAGCTATAACAATACATTTTAGGTAAAGCTCCCTACGAAAAAATCCATCTTAAACCAGCCTAGGCTGGTTGGCTGGTTTTAGCTGGCCGACCAGCCTGGTTTTAATGCGGTTTTGGCCATTTCCAGCCTGGTCTTAGCTGGTCAGGCTAGGAGATGACCAGCTAAAACCAGCTAGACCAGCCTAGCCAGGCAAGGAGTCCAGCCAAAACCAGCTATGTCCAGCTTAAACCAGGCTGGTGAAGCTGGTTTTAGCTAGATTTAGCTGATCATTTAGCCTGGAAATGGCCAAAACCCCTCTAAAACCAGGCTGGTCGACCAGCTAAAACCAGCCTAGGCTGCTTTAATCTGGATTTTTCAGCAGGGCTGGTTTTATATTCGCACATCTGGACTTTCTAAGTAGTGAAATAATATTAGCAGCAAATGACTATTAAAGCACAACATTGTTCCCATAAGCAATATCACACGTGTAGCAGTGCGATATGACTGTATATCGGCACTGGTGAGAGGTATGCTTAGTGTCTGACCAGTGACGATATACAGTCATATGGCACTGCCAAGGGCGTAGGTTTGCACGTGACACTGGTGGGGACAGGTGAATACAATCTCCCCCCAACACTTGACGGGGTCAAGAATAAATATCGCCTTTTTAAATATATATATATATATATATATATATATATATATATATATATATATATATATATATATATATATATTAGGGATGCAACAATACTGTTAGCCCACGGTTCAATACATACCTCGGTTTATTAACACGGTTTTTGGTTCGGTTCGGTTCTCATGGCTTGACACGTGTGTTTTTTAATTCTATAGGCAATAGGAACAGTAAGAGGTTAAGGAGAAAAAAATAAAAACTATATATATAGTTATATATATAATATATATATAGCTATTAATTGTTTAACTGCTAATGGAATTTAGTAATCCTCCATATAATTATATAATTATGAGGATAAAGGCTTCCATTTTTAATTTAAAACAAGTTTTAACAGATTTCTAGAAAAATAAATAAAAAAATGTATGATAGATGATCAATTTGTGTTTGTATTTCTTTATTGTAAATGTCATCATCTATAAAACTGTAACGTAAAGCTTACAGTTTAAATGCACATTTGTAAATAAACACTTAAATTAGTAAGCAATTTGACCAAATGGTAGGAAATGTTTTGCTACATAATCAACTGTGGTTATGATAACCATCCGACAAGCTAATCCAGCAAAATTAGTTTTCTGAAATGCGACATTTTACCTCATAATTAAATAGAAAATAAACAACTTCTGAAGTGCAAAGAATAAGTGCAAAGGGGTTCAGTTTTTCAGAAAACAATAACCACCCCTTTCAATATAAGCTGGCTACAGGCCTGATGGTGTAAGGGTAAAATAATGTTAATTAACTGATAAAGAGAGAGTTTAATAAGGCTTCCGCTGTAGTTTTTCTGACAAAACAGAAATTGGGCATGCTACTCTGAGAGAGCAGGAGAACTGCAGTTGGTTTTCAGGGCGTATTATACACAGACTATGTCAGTCTGCAATTGACCTTTTTCTTTAATGTGGAAGTGTGCTTGTTTTTGAGTTTGCTTTAGAACTTCAGATTCAGTTGCCTATGGGAGAAATGACTATGAATAATAAATAACATTTTTGAGTATTTTTACAGTACCGTAAAATACAAGCCTACACATCAAAACTTACAAAGTTTTGCTATTTTGGAAAACTGAAAAATTTTTTCATGGCAAGGTTGACATTTGCATAGAATTGCTCATATAGTTGGGCGAAATATAGTTAGAAGTAGGGCTGCTCGATCTTGGGAAAATCATAATCACGATTATTTTGGTCATAATTGTTATCACGATTATTCAAAACGATTAGTGTTGAAGTCAAAATTATTAGCGCTCCTGAGATTTTTTTTTTTTTAATAAATATTTTCCAAATGATGTTTAAACAGAGCAAGGAATTTTCACAGAATTTCCTCTAATGCTGTGTTCACACCAGATGCGGAACGCACGGATAAATCGCGTTATTCTCGCATAATTTGCTGCGTGAGCATTTGAGTTTACTTGCTTCATTCGCGCGTCAAATCCCGCTTCATTCCCGCGTCAAATCTGCTTCATTCGCATGTCAAATTCACTTCAGAACAGACGCGGATTCGCGTGATGGGCAGGGCTTCTGTCTGCCCGGTGACTCTAGCTTCATTGCTAAATGGCTAACATGGATTTTATAAAGAAAATAACAGTGTTAATGTGCTTTATGAAGACTGAAAACAGTGTCGATACGTTTAGGACCATGTCTTGAGTCCACTACATGCTTTCAGAGGTGCAACCAGCTATGTGAGCTCATAAACTCCCCCAAGAAAACTGAACCTGGATGACGAAGGCTTTCAACGGTGCTTCTGACTGAGCCAAGCCCAGATTGATGACTTGTTGTCGGTGTCACCTGGAGGATTTCCCCCAGGACACCATCAACAGGTTCTATGTCACAATCACGCCCCCACAAGAGCAAGCTTTTGATTGGTTAACACGCGCGAATGTTCGCTGAAGTTCAGATTTTCGAACTCGAGAGATTCACGCGAAACGCTCGTTAATCGCGTCAAACATGCAAAACGCTCAATTCGCAAGTATCGCGCCATTCGCACCACGCCATTTGCGTCATCCGCGCTGCGCCATTCGCGCGTATCGTGCTGCAGGATGACTATTCGCGCGTTTGCATTGACTTAACATGTAAATCACTCGCGCTTGACGCGCGTTCCGCATCTGGTGTGAACGCAGTATAATATTTGTTCTTCTGGAGAAAGGCTTATTTGTTTTATTTCGGCTACAATAAAAGCAGGTTTAAATATATTGAAAGCCATTTTAAGGTCAATATTATTAGCCCCTTTAGGCTATATATATATATATATATATATATATATATTATTGTCTGCAGAAGAAACTACTGTTATACAATGACTTGCCTAATTACCCTAATAAGTCTTTGAATCTGAATGCTTGTATTTTGAAAAATATCTAGTCAAATCTTATGTGCTGTCATCATAGCAAAGATAAAAGAAATCAGTTATTAGAAATTAGTTATTAAAACTATTGTTTTGAAATGTGTTAAAAAAAAATTGTCTTTTCATTAAACAGAAATTGGGGGAAAGGGCTGCTAATATTCAGGAGAGCTAATAATAATTGTATACAGTTATTTTCCTCCCTGCAAAGGAAAGAAAAATAAATGCAATAGAATAAAGATATAAAACAAACTGCTTTAAGCATTTTCACTGCAAGAGAAACACTTTACCTACAAAAGTCCTTCAGTCAAGAGCAGTGAGGGATTTTCTCCTTTGGTTTGATTAATGATAAAACAGGCGGCAGCTGGAATAGTGCGCTGTCACTTTAATGGTTTCTCTTTCACGTTTCTTTTGATCCTCAACTCGTTTGTTTATTACACATGTGAGGGTTAATATGAATAATCACTAATCACCACGTTTTAACACCTATTTGACCATTAAAGCGCTCACATTAAGATGACTTTAGATGCTCTGCTCATCACAGTGTGCGAATGATACCGAATGCTGACCGTATGCTTCTGACTATGTGTGCCCGCCGCGCACACACACACAGGAACATGCGGTTCAGAAAGGGGGCGGTAAATAATGGAATAATCGTTTATCTCGATTAATGGTTTTTCATAATCGTTAGAAGCTAAAATCCAAATTGGATTTTCGATTAATTGCACAGCCCTAGTTAGTAAACAGTATCAGACAGTCACCGTTTGCAATGAGGAGTGATTGTATAGACTAATGTCTCTTCTTTTTTCCCACAACAGTTGTAAAGAAGCGTTTGGTGAAACTTATTGTTAATTTCCTGTTTTACTTCCGGACCGATGAGGACGAGGTGAGTGTGAATCCTATTATTATCACCTATTATTAGGCTCATTTTGGAATATGACAAAGAAATGATGGTCACACTTTACAATTAGCTTTCATTATTAGTTAATGAATTTACTAAGATGAACTAACAATGCATTCATTCATACACATTCCTTGGCTTAGTCCCTTTAATAATCAGAGGTTGCCACAGCGGAATGAACCGGCAAATATTCCAGCATATATTTTACACAGCGGATGCTCTTCCAGCTGCAATTTAGTACTGGAAAACACCCATACACACACACACACACACTCATGTACTAGTATGGCTAATTTACTTAATCAGTTCCCCTATAGCGCATGTGTTTGGACTGTAAGGGAAACCGGAGCACCTGTGGAAACCCACGATGAACATGCAGACTCCACACAGAAACACTAACTGACCCAGCCGAGACTCCAACCAGAGACCTTCTTGCTGTGAGGCCACAGTGCTAACCACTGAGCATTTATTAATGATAGTTCAGCATTTACTAATGCACTATTAAAATACAAATTCATGCATGTTAGCATTAGTTAATCCACTGCGAATTACCATAAACTAACAGCGAACAGCTTTATTTTCATGAACTAATATTAGCAAGCATGAATAAATTCTGCACAAATGCATCATTCATGTTAGTAAGTGCTTTAACCTATATTAACTAATACAACCTTACTGTAAAGTGTTACCGAAATGATGCCAAGATGTGCATAAAGATTTAATCTGATTGTCAGGCCTGTCACAATAATCAATATAAGAACTTCTCGCACAACACATGGACATGAGCTCAATCATTTTTGGTGATGCAATATATATCGCCCATACAGGGCTTGACATTAACACCCACCAACCTGCCAAATTTGGGTAGATTTCAGCTGTGGTGGGAAGACAAACACTCCCACAAAAGTCTATCATTTTGTAGGCAGCAACAGTTGCTTTCACTTTAAACATTCTTTGAACAGATTATTAACGGGCCTAATTGTGATGATCATCCATTCATTGTCACCTGCTTTCTTTTGCTTAGTTATTTTTGAAAATATGGTTTAATTATCAGTGTTGTTACAATAACATTGCCTTAATAGGAGATTAACTGCTCATTTATGTGTAGTTGACTGATGATATGAGCCCTTTATTTAAAATGTCAGTTGTTTTGTTATTTAAAGAAAGGTTCTGTTGAACAATAAGTGCATGTATACAGCTATATTCTGCTTGTTTTGACACCAAAAAATAATTATTTGTTTGTTTTTGGTGTGGTCAGAGGTTTGGTAAATCTTTAATCTTGAAACCTGAAAAGTCATGTAAATATAAACTAATAGCAATGCGACACTGACACTATGAAATGACACTATTGCCCCTTTCACATATACAGACCTTTCCGGAAAATTACCGGCAATTTTTATATTTTATATTATAATTATATAGCATTACATTATTATAATAATAATGTTTTATTGTATATTAAATTATATTTAATGATGTGAAAATTGCATTTGTTTGACTATCATATACAAAATATGATAGAAAACTATGTTATATATAGTTTATAGGTATAATTTGTCCCCTGTAAGCTCTCAACTTAAATTTTAGCATGTCTAAGTCAAATTTATGCAAATAAAATATATTTTCCCAAATGCAAAATTGTGGCTACTAATAATGGCGAGTGGCTAGTAATGTTGGAAATCTACTGCTCTGCTTAATAGCAGAATAATGAGAGAGATATTGTTTGAGAAAATGTTCTAACTCTTGTTGAAAGTCAAGTTTACACACAATAAGATTATTCTGCCTCTGGAAAAGCTCAGATGATGATGTCAGGGTTTTGGAAGTTTCTGATTGGCTAATTGACAACATTTGAGTTAATGTGAGGCACAACTGTAGAATAGTGTTGAAGGAAAAGCTCAAACACACTGCTTCCTTGTGTGACAACATGGGAAAATCAACAAGCCAGAATCAACAACAAAGCCAGATTACCATAAGCTGAATGACACTGGGAACAGACTGATGTGTGGAGACATGTCGTGTGCTCTGATGGAGATAAGATTGAACTGTTTGGCCATAATGACCAGCGTTACATCTGGAGGACAAAGAGGAAAGAACACAAGCCTAGAACACCATCCCAACTGTGCAGTATGGGGGCGGCAGCATCATGTTGTGGGGCTGTTTTGCTGCAGGAGGGACTGGTCCACTTCACAGCATAGATGGCATCATGAAGACAGAACATTATGGAGAAATACTGAAGCAACATCTCAACACATCAGCCAGGACATTACAACTTGGCCACAAATGACTCTTCCAAACAGACCATGACCCTAAACACACTGCCAAACTAGTGAAAATGTGCTTTAAGGACAACAAAGTGAATGTTTTGAAGTGGCCATCACAAAGCCCTGATCTCAATCCTATAGAACATTTGTGAGCAGAGTTAAAAAAGCTTGTGCGAGCAAGACAGCCTACAAATCTGACTCAGTTACAGCAATTCTGCAGGAGGAATGGGCCAAAACTCCTGCAAACTATTGTGAGAAGCTTATGGAAGGAGACCCAAAACATTTGACCAAAGTTAAACAGATTAAAAGCAAAGCTAAAATAATACCAAGCAAATGTGTGTAAACTTTTGACTGTCTAGAAATTAATAAATAATTCCCTCATTATTCTGGCATTTAGCAAATGTAAATCATTTAGGTAATCCTAACAGAACTGAAACAGTAAACCTTTAGTGTGATTTACCATCAGACATTTATTTGGTAAATGGTTATGTTCATTTTTTTAGTGCATGTAAACTTCTGGTTTCAACTGTAATTGAAATGTTCTTAAGAATGAAATATGATGTGTTCTCTGGAAGAGTGTTCTTGCATTGTGATAATATTATTCTGTCATTCTGGCATTATATAATGAGTGGCTTAAAATGACAATATTATCATTTATCGCAATATATTTTGGTGCAACATATCCTACAACAAAATATAGATATCGTGACAGGCCTACCGATTGGTACTGAAATCAATACTTTTGGTAATGCTAGTTTTACGAGATATTACAGTTTTGCAAGTCACAAGTTGAATCTGCCTCTTTCTGTGTGTTTACAGCCCATCGGCGCTCTGCTGCTGGAACAGTGTCGTGTGGAGAGAGAAGATCTTCAGGTTTTCTCTATCGGTAAAAGCTGCGTCACTCACAGATTCACACTTCAGCTAACTGGGTTTATTTAAAGCATCAGCTCTGCTGTCTGTATCGCTTCCTAATTCATATAAACCACATATACTGACAGTACTTAAAATTCAGACACACAATTGAATCAAAATTATTCGTCCTTCTGTTAATTTTATTTAATTTTTCCAATATTTCCCCAATGATGTTGAACAGATTCAGGAATTGTTCACAGTATTTCCTATAATATTTTTTCTTCTGGAGAAAGTCTTATTTGTTTTATTTCGGCTAGAATAAAAGCAGTTTTCAATTGTTTTAAAGCCATTTTAAGGTCAATATTATTCGCCCCTTCAGCAATATTAGTGTTGGTTGTCTCCAGAACAAACCACTGTTATTCAATGACTTGCCTAATTACCCTAACTTTACCCTAATTACCCTAGTGAAGCCTTTACATGTCACTTTAAGCTGTATAGAAGTGTCTTAAAGAATATCTAGCCTAATATTATTTACTGTCATCATGTCAAAGAGAAAATAAATCAGTTATTAGAGATGAGTTATTAAAACTATTATGATAAGAAATGTGCTGAAAAAATTGCTCTGTTAAACAGAAATGGGGGGGAAATATACAGGAGGGAATTTTTCTTAACTCATAAATGGCAGTGATCTATATGGGACAGAAATAACCATACTCAATGTGCTTTTATTTATTTCTTTATCTTTGATTTGTTTTGACTGTTTTGCAGTGTTTTTAGACGAGGCGGAGCGAAAATATCTGTTTGAATGTGATTCTCAGGAACAGTGTGCCGAGTGGATCGACGCCATCATTAAAGCCAGGTGTGTGTATGTAAGATGCTGAAATCGGCTTGTTAAGTGGTGACGTGTTTGTGATGTATGTAATACTGTTTCCGGGTCCAAGCTGCCATTCATTTGAGTGGAGAAATCATTCGTTTATGATCACGTTTTATTCCTATCACACATTAAAGTTAACTTTATATAAAATCATGGTGTACACAACAATCTCTGGGCTTGCTGCATAACAAATACCAAAAATTTAACAATTTATAAAAAAATGAATCACTTTCTGGCATTCGGATATTAGGCATGGACATATATACTGCGATCGTGATTTTCGAAAGCATTAAATCGCTTTGTAAACGTTTATTATTACCATTTCATGAGTCTCCCCATTCAGTTGAATAGAGCGCTTGGACCCGGAAGCCGCTTTGCGTGACGTCACACTTAACAAGCGGATTACCACAATCCTGTGCATTTCTTATATCATAACACTAATCTTGCTGTTGTGAATTGGTGCATGAATTAGCAAAAACCCAAGAATGACAAGAATAAAACTAATTTGAGAGATGTAAATTCAGAAATGCACAAAAACAAATCTGAATTGAAAGATGGAAACTGGTAATTATGAGGAAAATAAATTTTTAATTGCAAAACTTGAACTCAGAACTAAAAAAAATTATAATAATAATGCAGAACTGCAGGACTCGTTTGTTTTTATCATGCATTCACACGGGGCTTCAGCGTCAACGGAGGGCATGTCTGTAGTTGGGGATGACGCAATCATCGTAGCAGCGTCAGCCAATGAAGTAAGTCCGCAATCGGGTACCGTCTGAGCTGGGGTATTTGCATGAAGTGATTTGATTGAATGATGCTTCCAATGTCACTTGAAAAGTTGAGAAATTCCCAACTTCTGCAGCGAGCAATTGCTGAAGCAGCACAGACGGACCCACAATTCAGTTTAGCAACACTTGACGTTCCATGACCCAAGAGCCAGTTTCTGTGTCTGACGATCGGGTTGTCGTTGTCCTAACCTTCCACCAAAACCCGTTCCACAATGCACCGGCCCTTACAGATCCCCCTGCAGGTGATGGGCCTGCAGAAGAATGGTGCCACAGCGCTCCTTCGGGCTAATCCTGGCCAGGTTCCGTGGGAAAAAAACCTGGCAACCAGGCGCTAGCATACTAGCCTCAACCCCAGACCTGACTCCAGGGTGGGGCCCCGGCTGTGCTATACCAGGCATCATCATGGTCCTCTGGTAGGAAACTCATAAAGGGTTTTTAAAGCGCACTTAGTCTGACCTGTCAACTAGGACCTTTTTGCCTTGGGAGACCCTAACCAGGGGCATTAGCCCCCAACAACATGGCTCTTAGGATCACTCAGGTAGAGGTCTGCATTCCCGCGGCTGTCCCACGGGCGCCGCAGGACCCGACCAGATTTCCGCGGCGCGGGAATAAATTTCCGAATAAATCGCGGGAGCGGTCGGTAACGGGTTTAATTTGGGACTGGAGCGGGCTGTCTAGCAATATCACAGATATTGCTATGCGAATGTGAGAGAGAGAGAGCGAGCGAGCTTTGCCTGTGTGTGTGCTTGTGTGTGTATGTTAGTGCGCGCGCATGCGAATTAGAGAGAGAGAGAGCTTTCCCAGATAGCAAAATACACTCGGGCCAGTTCCGGCTAGATTCTCGCCTGCCGGAGACTTACCACTCAGCCCGGCTCCGGCTGCCGGACTCCGGATGCTTGTGGACTCACTGCCCGATTCCGGCCCGAATCAATCGGGCCAGATGCCATGGCCGTAAGCGAGCCGACACTGCCGCATCCGCGCCGGAATCAACCCGAGAGTAATGTGCGCAGCGGCCCGAAGCTGGACTCAGTATTAATATACCTTTATATAAAACCTTTTGGTATTACATTGGTACTTAATACATGGTATTACAAGCCTTTGAGTTGATATAACAGCAAACGCCTGTGTGTCTGCTTGGTGCTTGTGTGTGTGTGTGTTAGTGCGCGCGCGTGTATGAGAGAGAGAGAAATTTGTCTGTGTGTGTGTGCTTGGTGCTGTGTGTGTGTGTGTGTATACAGACAGCTTGGCTGTCTTTACTGTATAGCTGGGGGATTTTCGGTTTTGTTCTCCCCCGCTCTTTAGCGGGATCGGGCGCGGCGGGCAGAAAACGGGGCGGGGCGGGCAGCGGGACAATAAATTCTTAATATAAGCGGGATCGGTCGGGTTTGGGCTAAAACCTGGCGGGTGCGGGCGGGAGCGGGATTCAAAATTTAGTCCCGCGCAGATCTCTACACTCAGGCAATCAAACCCCTCCACCATGATAAGGTGCTCCTTCACATTAAGAGAAACCAGCTGAGATGGCTCGGGATGCCTCCTGGACGCCTACCTAGGGAAGTGTTCCAGGCATGTCCCACCGGGAGGAGGCCTCGGGGAAGACCCAGGACATGCTGGAGGGACTATGTCTCCTGGCTGGCATAGCAATGCCTCAAGATCCCCCCGGAGGAGCTGGAGGAAGTGTCTGGGGAGAGGGAAGTCTGGGGTTATCTCCGAAGGCTGCTGCAAGAATGACGTCGCCTATTCAGAATCAGTTTTAATGCCAAGTGTGCTTCACACACACAAGGAATTTTCTTTGGCTACTGAAGCTTTCAGTGTACATAAAGTGACAACACAAAATAAATATGAGAAAAAAAAGATGATAAACATTAAACAGAGATGCAGTTAATCAAGAAATCTGGATGTTGACTTGTATGTACAGGTTTGTTATAAATATACAGGTTATACAGTGCTGTGTACAGATGCGAATGGAGAAAGTATTGCATTGTATAGTGATATAAGGTGCTGTGTACAAGTGCGTATGGGAAAGTATTGCACATGTTTATTTCACAGTTGGGGGATATTTCACTGTTCATGAGGTAGATGGCCTGAGGAAAGAAACTTTTCCTGTGTCTGGCTGTTTTTGTGCTTTGTTCTCTGATGCACAGACCAGGCGGCAACAGTTGGAACAGGTAGTGTGCTGGGTGCGAGGTGTCCAGAGTGATTTTGTGAGCTCTTTTACTCACTCTGGAAGAGTACAGTTGTTAAAGTGTAGGAAGGGTAGTGCCAGTGATACGTTCAGCAGTCTGGACCATTCTCTGTAGTCTACGGAGGTCGGTTTTGGCAGCTGAGCCGAACCAGACGGTGATTGAAGTGCAGAGGATGGATTGGATGACAGCTGAGTAGAACTCTACGAGCAGCTCCTGTGGCAGGTTGATGGTGCGGCTGTCAGGTGTGATTTTGCCCAAAGTGTTAGACTTCACTAATGGTGGGGTGTATGTGTGATCTGTTTCTTTATATTTACAATGTTTTTGACTCGTTTTATTTTCATATAATGTTTGCATAACCTCTGGATAACTGCTATGCTGGTATCTTTTAAGTGTAAAGCACTTTGAGAAGGAAGTTTTAAAGGCTTTGTTTATAAATAAATTAGTTATCTTTACAGAACTATAGAAAAAATGTCTGAATTTCTAAATGTGAATACAAGAATATCAGAATTGTGAGATGTAAATTCAGAAAACACATGAAAAAATGAGAATTGCTAAACCTAAATTCAGAATTACAAAACAAAAGTCAGAATTATGAGACGGAGACTCGTAACTACAAAAACTCAGAATTGCCAGATTGAAACACAAAACTTTAAGACAGATCTCTGAATTTCTAAATATATAATTAAATTTGCAAGGAAATCAGAATTGAGAAATTCAGAAAATACAAGAATGAAATCTAAATCGCAAAAAATCTAAATTAGACTGACTTTATTTTGGACTTCCCTAATTGTAAGGTGTATTTGTGATCTTTAGTAAATTTGTGAAGTGTAAAGCGCTGTTTAAAAATAAATTATTCATATTTACAGAACAATAGACAAAATGTCTGAACTTTTAAATGTGAATTTAAGAACATCACAATTGTGAGATGTGAATTCAGAAAATACAAGAAAGTAGCAAAACTTAAACTCAGAATTACAAAAAACTCAGAATTGTAAGACGGAGACTCGTGACCACAAAAACAAAAACTCAGAATTGCAAGATTAAAACACAGAACTATGAGACAAATCTCAGAAATTACAAGAAAATCTAAATTTGAGAAATTCTGAAAATACAAGAATAAAAATCTGAATTGCAATACTTGAACTCGGAACTTTAAAAAATAATAATAATGCAGAATTCAAGACAATGTTTACAATGTTTCTCACTTGTTTTATTTTCATATAATTTTTGCATAACCTCTGGATGGTTGTTTTTCTGCTGTCCTTGAATCTTTTAAGGTGTAAAGTGCTTTGAGAATCAAGTTTAAAGGCTCTGTTTATAAATAAATTATTAATCTTTACAGAACTATAAATTATATATAAAAATGTCTGAATTTCTAAATGTAAATTCAACAATATCAGAACTGTGAGATGTAAATTCAGAAAACACAAGAAAAATGTGAATTGCAAAACCTAAATTCAGAATTACAAAACAATTCAGAATTATGAGATAGACTCAAAAAACAAAAAGTCAGAATTATGAGATAGAGACTCAAAAACAAAAAGTCAGAATTATGAGAGAGACTCAAAAACAAAAAGTCAGAATAATGAGATAGAGACTCAAAAACAAAAAGTCAGAATTATGAGATAGACTCAAAAACAAAAAGTCAGAATTATGAGATACTCAAAAACAAAAGTCTGAATTATGAGACAGAGACTCAAAAACAAAAGTCTGAATTATGAGACAGAGACTCAAAAACAAAAGTCTGAATTATGAGATAGAGACTCAAAAACAAACAGTCAGAATTATGAGATAGAGACTCAAAAACAAACAGTCAGAATTATGAGATAGAGAATAAAAAACAAAAGGTCTTAAAGTCAGAATTATGAGATAGACTCAAAAACAAAAGTCAGAATTATGAGATAGAGACTCAAAAACAAAAGTCTGAATTATGAGATAGAGACTCAAAAACAAAAGTCAGAATTATGAGATAGAGACTCAAAAACAAAAGTCTGAATTATGAGATAGAGACTCAAAAACAAAAGTCAGAATTATGAGATAGAGACTCAAAAACAAAAGTCTGAATTATGAGATAGAGACTCAAAAACAAAAGTCTGAATTATGAGACAGAGACTCAAAAACAAAAAGTCTGAATTATGAGATAGAGACTCAAAAACAAAAAGTCAGAATTATGAGACAGAGACTCAAAAAACAAAAAGTCAGAATTATGAGATAGAGACTCAAAAACAAAAGTCTGAATTATGAGATAGAGACTCAAAAACAAAAGTCTGAATTATGAGACAGAGACTCAAAAACAAAAGTCAGAATTATGAGACAGAGACTCAAAAACAAAAAGTCTGAATTATGAGATAGAGACTCAAAACAAAGTCTGAATTATGAGATAGTGACTCAAAAACAAAAAGTCAGAATTATGAGATAGAGACTCAAAAACAAAAAGTCAGAATTATGAGATAGAGACTCAAAAACAAAAGTCTGAATTATGAGATAGAGACTCAAAAACAAAAAGTCAGAATTATGAGATAGAGACTCAAAAACAAAAAGTCAGAATTATGAGATAGAGACTTAAAAACAAAAGTCTGAATTATGAGATAGAGACTCAAAAACAAAAAGTCAGAATTATGAGATAGAGACTCAAAAACAAAAAGTCAGAATTATGAGATAGAGACTTAAAAACAAAAGTCTGAATTATGAGATAGAGAATTAAAAACAAAAAGTCTGAAATATGAGATAGAGACTCAAAAACAAAAGGTCTTAAAACAGAACTTTAGGACAGATCTCTGAATTTCTAAATATAATTTTTAAGTTGCAAGAAAATCAGATTTGTAAGACAATATTCAAGATTTAAACTTGATTTTCATAATAATTACCCACAATCCTCTGTGTTTCTTGAATGTCCAGTCTATAACAGTAATCTGCCTCTGTCTGCAGTTATGAATTCATGCGCAAAAACCTGGTCTACTACCGCACAGAAATCCATCGGCTGACGGGCAAGGTGAGAGAACACATATCAATAAATACAACAGATATCTGCAGAAATTTAATATATTTGTTTACCCTTAAAGAAGACCTATCTGGCCCTTTTTAATACCGCTCAAAGGCTTTGATCCTAATTGTGGTGTTTTGGTGACTGTTGCTTTAAATTCAAATGAGATGGAGAAATGGGCACTAGTGGGCGGGGCTTTCCCCCTCTGATGAAAGAGAAAATGTCCATCAAAGTGTCTCTGCAGACTGTTTCTATCAAGTCTGATTATAAACAATACTAGTGGTGTAACCAATCACGGTTGATCTGTGATTCGTACAGCTCACAACCCATGGTTCAGAGCACGATTGACCCGCGGATTAATAAATTTTTTTTACTGGTAAATTAGTCCTAAATGTGTACCGATTACAGAGAGATAGTCTCTCGTGTCATTCAAATCACATGTATGAAAACATTTAGGCTTTCCTGTAAACTATAATGATGAGGGAAGAAGTTGTGGTGGGCTATTGGGGATGTGGTGGGTTTCTTAGGTTATTAAAGGTGTTTTTTGTCACTACTTGTTTAACCTGTATCAATGCATTCAGTATAAGCTGCACGATTAATCATTAAAAGATCGGGATCTCAACACCCACGCAACCTCAAATATAAATGATGGTGATTTGCATATTATTATTAAAGGGTCACGAAACACCAGAGCACATGTGTTGAGCTGTTGACAGTGGTATATGTGTCCCACACTGCTAAAAACACTATGAGGATACATATATCTCACTAACAAGTGAAAATTGGTTGTTTTTGCGTTATTTCGAGCAAATTCGTACATCCGGTTTGAAACAAATTTTTGAAGCTGCGTCACGGCCATGAGATCTTAGCGTGTATTCCAGCGTGCAGACTGGGCGTCTGTACCAAGGTGTCCCGTATTACGTCTCTGAGTGTGCTGCACACATTCATGAGTATGGCTTGGTTCAAACCAATCAGCGCGCTCCAATTATGTATGCGCTGCAACTTCATTAATATGCATGCTAGCTTTCTTAGACTGTACCTGAAACAGTGTTCAGACGGCAGAGAGAGTCCTGTTGCCAAAAGTTATGGGAAAAAAGTAAGAATTGTTTGGAGATATGAGTCGCCTGTGTTGCTTTCATAATGTGAAGGTTCTGTTTCATTTTCTCTCTATGAGTGCGCTGCTAGACTCACGTGTGGATCCTCAGAGTAAAATTTACTCAGTTCAGAGAATATTTGGTCCCTCTCTAAATTGAGCTAAATTTACTCAGCAGCAGAGTTAAAGTTAATGAGACAATGATGGGTTAAATAAGATGATGATTGAGCACTGATGATGAACACCTGCTGTTAATAAGCAGAAACAGAAGAGAAGTAGCAGCAGCTTCACTCATTGCTTACCTGATTGACTTTATTTCTGTCAGATGTTCACAAAAGTCCACGTGAGATTCATCGAGAATTCATTGTTTTAGATTATTTTGCTGAGCAGAATCTTACAACTCAGTGGAAATGGCCATATCTGTGGGGTATTTTGAGCTCAAACAGTTAAACACACCTGAACCAGTTAATCAAGCTCTTTCCAGGTATACTAGAAACTTCTTGGCAGGTGTGTTAAAGGAGGTTGGAGCCAAACTATGCAAGATACAGACCCTCCAGGACCGAGTTTGGGCGCCCTTGCTCTAGAGCACAGGCCTCAAACTGGATTCTTGGAGGGCTGCAGCTCTGCACAGCTGTGCTCCAACCCTGATCAAACACAGCTGATCCAAATAATCACAATGTTCAAGAGTAGTAGGCGTGAGTTGGAGGTGATTGGAACTAAACTATGCAGAGCTGCGGCCCTCCAGGAATTGAGTTTGAGATTATTACTCTAGAGCAGGGATCACCAGACTTGGTTCTGGAGGGCCGGTGTCCTGCAGATTTTAGCTCCAACCCTAATCAAACACACCTGAACAAGCTAATCAAGGTCTAAAGCCTGGTTTATACTTCTGCGCCAAGTGACCGGTGTAACCCTCGGCGCATGCAACGCACATAGCTGTGCATTTATTCTTCTGTCTCTGTTGGTCTGCATTAACACTTGCGAAGTGCTAGTTGGCAGTGCGGTGTAAATGTTCCTCTGCGTCGAGTTTCTTCGCTGCTGTTTTGCTTTTCTTGAACACTTCCTGAATGTACAAGTGGCTCAAACTTGCTCATTTTGAGGCAGGAACCGGCGGATGTGCAACAAATTTAACTATGAGGTAAACACAAAACAAAACTGTCCATCCGGAGCTCCTTCACAGGACTCCACACTTGTAAACAATCATAGATATATACACTAGATGTCGCCTGGCCTATTGTTGTCTATAGGACGGAATGCGTCAATAGCGCCGCCATCTTGCTACAGGGTAACGCTCCTTTGAAATGAATGCGGGACCAAGGTACAGTGGAGGACTGTGGCCATCCAAAGCCAGAGATATACACATATACACATATATATCTATGATCGGGAGTTTTCCTGGATGTTAGTGTATAATTTTTTTTTCTAATTACGTAAATTATAATTTTCCATCACTTTTCTACATTGATGGATCAGTGACCGCACGGGCATTCCTGACAAAAAGCTTGTGTTTGTGTGTACAGAAATGTACTATTCACCCTCCCTGTTAAATTAGATCTAATCATGTCCTGAAACACAGCTCCTCTCCTGCTTTTACTGCTCATACTGACGGAGGGAGCGATTCGTTTGTGAATGAATCCCCCGAACGACTCTTTCACTAACGTTAGCCGACAATAATACCAGTTTCTGGCAGCGCAGCATCTCATTGTCATATTTCTTTTGCATTGTTTGCTGATTTTATTCAACAAAACTAGCATAAGCCGAGTGTTTAGTGCCAGTTGGAGCTGCTTTGCCGTATGGTGAATGCAGTAAGTGACTTATCATCAATAACGTTACCTGATTAGCACAAAAGTTCAGAACATACTAAAACAGAAAAAAACTAAATATTACCTATGAAATGTTCTGCCTTTGTGCTTTGTTTTCTTTGTTTGCTCGTTACTACACCCGTAGACAGCGCTAAAGTCCCGCATCTTCACGTAATAACACTGTCTTGTCTAGTGCGGTTGAATGACATTTGTCCTGGGAGCACTGTTCCAATGTGGCGGCGCTATTGACGCATGCTCAGGGTCCCTATGCGATATCTAGTGTATATATATCTATGGTAAACAATCGATTTGCGCGGCTATCGGTCCCACCCAGACTCGTCAGCGCTACCAAGCCGACCAATCACAAAGCTTGCGCTACGCGTTGTTGCGAAGTGTAGTTACATTTTACAGCGCCGTAGCATACGCCTGCATTTGACGCAGAAGTATAAATCAGCCTTTACTAGGTATACTTGAAACACCCAGGCAGGTGTGTTGAGGCAAGTTGGAGCTAAACCCTGCAGTGCACCGAACCTCCAGGAACGGGATTGGTGACCCCTGCTCTCGAGATACCAGAGATGCATTCATAATGGCCAGAATAGAAGGACTTATTGTAATGTAATTACTGCTGATCTCCTGCAGGATCCACTGGAGCAGTATGGGATATCAGACGAAACCCGCTTTCAGGTCAACAGCGCTCTTCCTCCTCTCCCTCCTCCTCCTCCTCCCACATAAACCACACAAACATCAGCATTTATATGGCTGTTTTTCTTTTCAGAGAGTCTTCTATTCATATCCACCACTGTTCACTCTGCAGTCTTTAACGTGGGTGAATGTGTTCTGTTATTACTGTAATGAATGTCCGCTGAGTTTGAGCCAATTAAGCGTTATTCCTGATATTGAGATCACTGTTAATGTAAACAAACGTCGGGTTTTACAACTCATTTCAGCACCTTTATTGCCTTTAATAACTGATGTTATAAAGGTTTTATGCATGCACACATTAGGACGCTTCACCTTAAGTGCACTCAACAGGGTTTGTAGCATGCAGATTTGATTTATTTTATGCACTGTGGCCTTACTAGAGGTTTTACAGTAAAACAGTTTGTGTATTTGCGTTTATTTAATGTCTCTGAAGCTGTGTAGTGTTTTTATTTCATGTCAAAATCAAAGGAGAAAAAATATTTATATTCTGCAAAATAAGTCTGTATCTGGACTATTAAATATTTGATGGCATAAATAATAGTGTTTGTATAAAGGTATACGCTATTATAAGTTTGGGCTCGGTAAGATTTTTATAAAATAAGCTTTTTTTTTCACTGTGACTGCATTTATTTGATCAAAAACACTGTAAAATTAGTAAATGCTTTGACAATGAAACTTTTTTTTTAATTAAATGTAGAATAATTTTTATTTATTTCTGTGATTTTAAAGCTAATTTTCCAGCAATATTAATCCAGTCTTCAGTGTCACATGATTCTTTAGAAATCATTATAATATGATGGTTTAATAATCAGAAAAAACATTTATAATTATTATCAGTGTTAAAATCTGTTGAGCTGTGTTGTAAAAAAAAAATAAATGAGTGTAAAGAAGAGAACCCAGTCCAGGAGACTCGAAACAAGCAGAATTCCTTTATTGAGACGTGTTGGTTAATCTGCAGTCATACAGCGTCTTTAAGATGTCCATGTGTCTGCAAGAGCCTACTACAGGTCCGCAGTCTGCAAGTTCTTTCACAAGTCTCTCTCAAGTCTCACACAAGAAAGATTTCATGGCTATATTGTGTTCTAAGGAGGAGAGGATATGGCTAAACAAAGCATGCAAATTAAGAGTTGTGGTCGGCAGGGTAAACTGCTTTTTCAGGTCTAATCTAACCACGTTCTGGAGACAGAAACCGCCTGACCATTTAATCGAAAAGAGAAAAACAATAGACACCCCATGCTGTGAAACTGACAATTTGCATTACTTTGGCTTAGCCTGTAATCAGAAAGACAAAAGGTTAATGTCCCTCCTAGCTGGGATGTTAATGAAATGATATAATTAAAAACCAGAGAATATAACTTTTCAGTTATTTGTAGATTATTGTTCATTTGGAATTAGATGATATCAATTTATATTTCCACAGCTGCTTCATATTTTTGTGTAATCTATGGTTTTTAATAGGGAAGAAATAGATGTTAATTGCGGGATAAATATTAATTCGTACAACAAAACCCTCTCAAAATTAAAAATTGAATAGAAAAATATTAAACAGTAATGTAATAATATTAAACAACAATAAATGAATGATTCAACTTTGTTTGATTAAAAATACAGTAATTTTAAAAATGGTATTACAATTTTAAATAACTTTATTAAATGTTGATAATTTTTTTTTTTGTGATTTTGTGACTGATTTTCCAGCATTAATATTCCAGTCTTTCGTGTCGCTTCAGAAATCATTATAATATGATGATTTAATAATCAGAAAAAAACATTTATGATAATTATTATCAGTGTTGAATTCTGTTATGCTGCTTTATATTTTTGTGTAATCTATGGTTTTTAATAGGGAAGAAATAGATGTTAATTGTGGGATAAATATTAATTCGTACAACAAAACCCTCTCAAAATTAAAAATTAAATAGAAAAAATATTAAACAGTAATGTAATAATATTAAACAACAATAAATGAACGATTCAACTTTATTTAATTACATATAATGTAATTAAAAAAGTTATTAAAATTTTAAATAACTTTTTTAATTAAATATAGATTCATTTTTTTTATTTCTGTGATTTTGTGACTGATTTTCCAGCATTAATATTCCAGTCTTTCATGTCACATGATCCTTCAGAAATCAGTATAATATGATGATTTAATAATCAGTAAAAAACATTTATAATTATCATCATCAGTGTTGAAATCTGTTGAGCTGCTTCATATTTTTGTGTAATCTATTGTTTTTAATAGGCAAAAAATGGATGTTAATTATGACATAAATATTAATTTTTACAACAAAACCCTCTCAAAATTAGAAATTAAATAAAGAAATATTATAAAACAACAATCAAAATCAAAAAAGGATTCAACTTTAATTAAACAGTATTTTTAAAAAAATGTATTACAATTTTAAATATTTGTTTTATTTTTGTGATTTTCCAGCTTTAATATTTCAGTCTTTAGTGTCACATGATCTTCAGAGAGCAGTATAATATGATTTAATAATCTGAATTTTTTAAATAATAATTATCATCAGTGTTGTATATATATGTATATATTAATACTAAAAAATACAGATTTCTGAAATATGTGATACTGAAAAAGCTGCATTACATCACAGCTACTCAATTTTAATATATTTATCATAATAAAAGTTAAACAGTAATAGGCGACACAGTGGCTCAGTGGTTAGCACTGTGGCCTCACAGCAAGAACGTCGCTGGTTCGAGTCCCGGCTGGGTCAGTTGGTGTTTCTGTGTGAAGTTTGCATGTTCTCCCAGTGTTGGCGTGGGTTTCCTCTGGGTGCACAGTCCAAACACGTGCGCTATAGGGGAACTGATGAACTAAATTGGCCGTAGTGTGTTTGTGTGTGGGTGTTTCCCAGTACTGGGTTGCAGCTGGAAGGGCATCCGCTGTGTAAAACATATGCTGGATAAGTTGGCGGTTCATTCCGCTGTGGCGATCCCTGATAAATGAAGGGACTAAGCCAAAGGAAAAAGAATGGATGGATAAATAAACTGCAATAATAGTTCACAGTTTTAAATATATTTAAACTATTTTTGATCAAATAAATGCTTTGGTGTGCAGAATTGCCTTTTTTTTATTAAAACATAAAAAATATAGTGATCACAAGCTTTTGACTGGAACAGATAAAGTGTGTGTGTGTTTGTATGTTTAATTGATATTGGTATTATTAACATAAGCAAAAGCATTACATATTTGAATGCAGAATTAAAACACCATTATTTTTGTCTTTTGATTTTGTGGTGACATGACATCTGTGCATTTCATTCATTCTGACCTCAGCTTGTGAAAATATCAGCTTTAAATAATTCAGTCAAATGTTTCGTCATAAGAGGACTTCCGTTCAACTGTTACTCAGACTATATGTTACAGTCGATGCTCAAACAAAAGGGCATTGAACGGCAGAACATCAGACAGAATGAGATGACAATAACTCGAGCAGCTTTCCTGTAAGTGTGGAGACCGATTGATTATGCCTGAAAGTGTCTGCATCTTATAAATGTGAGATTCTTTATAGTTTTTAAAGAGACAGTACACCTGAAAATGAACATAACCGCATTATTATTTAAGTGCTTGTCAACTTCCATTGAACACAAACTAAGATATTCAGAAGAAGGCTAAAAATGACACTGTATTCTTCAGCTTTGTGTTTAAACAAGTAAATGATGACAGAATTTACATTTGTGTGTGTGTGTGTGGACTGTCCCTTTAAGCTTACCGTCATGCACTAGAAATTATTCCAAATATTTTAGATTTTATAATTGATGTATGTTGCTCGTTTCCAATCTTATTTTTGCTAATAAATCTCTTTTAAAAGACTGCTGACGGTGTCTATGAGTTTTATTTGCTTTGATTTAAGAGTTTAGGTCTGTTGAGTGCTTGATTCTGATTGGCTGCTGAGTGAAAAAGTCTTACTATGTTGCTGACAGTTTTAATGTAATCATAATACAAAGATTAACACTTTAAAATAAACAATAAAAAATCTAAAAACTTGTCTAAAAGAGGTCTTTTAGAGTGTTTAGATGCATTTTTTAATAATGTAACAACTAAAGGACTTCACAAGCACGTTTGTAGAGATAGTAATACTAGAACCTGGTGGTTGCAGCCTGTCATTACATGTTCTTATTTTTACAACCAGATGATGTTAATCTGTTTTTTTAAATGGCTCTATTTTAACTGGGAACACTAGAGTAATTAAAAAAAAATTAGAATAAAAATGTGAAAAATTCCAATTGTTTTCAATAGGGGAAAAATGGATGTTAATTACAAAATAAATATTTATTTCTGAATCCAAAACTCTCTCAAAATAAAAATGACATAGAAAAAAATATTATAAAACAAAAATAAATTTGATTGATTTTACTGAGAAACATCTGAGGGTACTTTACAGGCATTCGTCCCTTTTTGACCCCGAAGACCACAAGTGTGATTCACAAATAAGGATATAAGGATCTGCAGATGGTTAAAAACAGAAATAAAAAATGCTCAGTTCCCAGAGTCTCTATTTTACCTGCAAATACTGCAATAAGTAAAAAATAATTACGAAGAAAAATTACCAAAAATTATAATAATAATTAAAAATAAAAATTACAAAAAGTGATTTGTTTTCAATAGGGGGAAAATTGATATTAATTACAAAATAAATATTAATTCTTACGACAAAACCCTCTCAAAATTTAAAATTAAGTAGAAAAAATGTTATAAGACTTAAATGAATTTGATTGATTTTACTGAAAAAAATCTGAGGGTATTTTATAGGTGTTCGTCCTTTTTGACTCCGAAGACCACGAGTGTGTTTCACAAATAAGGATCCCGAAGGGTTAAAAAATTAAATTTAAAAATATTCTACCTGGAAATACTGCAAAAATTAATAATATTTACAAAGAAAAATTACCAAAAAATGAATAAATAAATAATAAATAAAAAAATAACAAAAAATTCCATTGTTTTTAATAGGGGGAAAATTGATGTTAATTACAAAATAAATATTATTTCTTACAACAAAACTCTCTCAAAATTAAACATTAAGTAGAAGAAAATGTTATAAGACTTAAATAAATTTGATTGATTTTACTGAGAAACATCTGAGGGTACTTTACAGGCGTTCGTCCCTTTTTGACCCCGAAGACCACAAGTGTGTTTCACAAATAAGGATATAAGGATCTGCAGATGGTTAAAAACAGAAATAAAAAATGCTCAACTCCCAGAGTCTCCATTTTACCTGCAAACACTGCAATAAGTAAAAAATAATTACGAAGGAAAATTACCAAAATTAATAATAATAATTAAAAATAAAAATTACAAAAAAGTGTTTTGTTTTGAATAGGGGGAAATTTGATATTAATTACAAAATTAATATTAATTCTTACGACAAAACCCTCTCAAAATTGAAAATTAAGTAGAAAAAATGTTATAAGAATTAAATGAATTTCTTCTCCAAGAAATACTTAAACATACGTTTTACTGCAGTCTGTAGATGAAATAAACACTAGGGGGCAGTATGACCACAACAACTTCTGTTCCTTTTCACATTAATGATATTTACAGGGCCATAATATTGATGAATGAAGGATTATTTTCATGCAGCTCTTTTGCACAACACCAAATAAAGACGACAAAACAAATGAACACAGTCTATAATATGTAAACGCATAGGTTTGCCTCAATTATCTCTCTATGATCGTAGCTCACTTAGTATAATAAGCTTTGTATTTATTATTGTGTTAATTTTGAATTTATTTTAGTATAGTGCAAAATACATCTGAAATTTGCTATAAAATGTACACTAAGTAACTCATTTCAGATTCGCAAAAATGCAGACAGCGCCCTCTAGTGGATTTGCCATCTGAAACTTAAAACAAATCATACCCTAACGCAAGTATTTTAGATTCAGACTGATGCGGACAGCGCCCTCTGGTGGATTTGCCATGAAAAACATTCAAAAAATACCCTAAGTAACGTATTTAAGATTTGCAAAACTGAGGACAGCGCCCTCTAGTGGATTTGCTATCTGAAACTTACAATAAAATATACCCGAATTAACGTATTTTACAATTCACAAAAATGTAGACAGCCAATGAGAAGAAGGGGGCGGGGCATGTCAGACACTTGAGAGCGTTCGATTAGTCAGAAGATTTAATGAGAAACTGAAGTATGAGGTGACGTGAAAAAAAATCACTGATCCATTTAGGCCGCAGTGAAACTGCAAACTTTGGATGTTTATATCAGGTCTACTGGCTTCTGCGTGTGAACACTGGTAACAGACTGAAACTAACAGATAAAATGTTTTATTTTAATTTCACCTTCAACAGCTCCAGGCATTCTTTGTGTGTGTAATGCACTGCCTGTAACACACACCCTGCTGAATTATTGATTTATGAGTTTAATAAGCTGTTCATTGGGTCTTATTGCTGTTGCGATGGTGAGCAGCTGCTTTGTTTTTTATTTATTTATTTAAAAAGCACATTAAAGCTAAGATACAACCTGAAAGACGACAATACAACACTTACCATCACAATCATCAGCACTTTTAATAGTTTATTTTACACACTTATAATATGCTGCTGCTCTATTGGAGTTTTCATTCCAAAATTGCCGCCACGCCATCTAGTGGCTGTTTCCCATATTGCACTAGAGTGTCGCCTCTTAGTGATTCTAAGCTCTTTGCTATTAGTTTGTTCTTAATGACATGCAGATGAACTGTTCAGCACAAAACTAGCAATGTGAGTTAACAGCATCAGTATGTTTAGTTTTGATGAAGTGAAATGTTTCAGCGCTCAGTAACGCATGAGATGTGGCTGAATCTGTTTGTTTTTTCCTGACATGACGACTGAAAGAGGAATCGACACACTTTCAGAACAACACTGAAAACCGGAACTGAAAACACTCGAGCATCAAAACCACAGAGAAGTAAAGCTCATTCCCTGCAGCGCATCCAGCAAACACTCTCGCTTCAGGCATAATGAACTTCATGCTGATTATACATGCAGAACACGAGGCTTAATATCTGCAGTCATGTGCAGGCCCACACGGAATCTGCGTGCATAGAAATCCGCAGATTTTTAGCCCATCTTTGATTCTGTTTATTTACTTATTACAGTAATATTATTGACATGAGAATGTTCATATGATTTACTTACAATGCAGTTTGTGCAGTAATATTTTAGTAGATATATTACACGAGACACTTGCTTTGTTCACCAAATAAAGTAGATCTGATTAGATTTGCATTGCAAACATTAAATACAAGTTAAAAAGGTATGACTTATTTCATATATTAAGGTTTTAGTTATGGTACTCCCTAAATAATTCATCATAAATACGCAGATTTTTTTTTTTTTTACAAAATTCTCAACAGAAATAGCAAAGAATAGATTCCGTCTGGCCCTAGTCATGTGGCATCTTTTTTCTGAACCAATTTTCATATGATTGTATTCATGATCTTTTTGGGTTTTCTGGTGTTTTCTTAGCTCGTGTAACCCCACCGGTTCTACACCTAGAGCACATTTGCACAGAGTCTTTTAATAAATTAGGTATGTTAACTGTCAGTAATAGAGTGTGTTTTTTAAAACTGGAAATGGTATGTAAGAATTGAAATATTACAAATATTCTGATGTCTTTGACAATTCAAAACATGAGCTGAAGACAGGGCCAATGGACTCCACAACCCACCAGGGGGGAATGCGGGAAAAACTAGTTCCTGCTGCATTTGCATCTGACTATGCTGAGACTCAGCTTCATCCCCCCAACTCACACATATGGTCATTTCAATGTTTCAATGTTTTAGACTAACCAAACTGACTTTATCTATCATGTTTGATATAATTTGAAATGTCTCAGTGCGATTGGTACAATGGTCTCATTCTCTCAGAAATAGACATAATCAAAACAATAAATATATAACTTCAGGCATCTTTTGAACCACTGTGAAGGGTGTGACTTTTTACACACACCCCCTTCCTTGAGGGAATTCTTGGATTATTTAAGGTAAGGTCTAAGAAAAACTCAGCGCGATTCTGCTTACCCAGATCAGCCCATAACATGGAGCCCAGGCTCCACGTTATGTAAAATTTACACATTATGTAAAAAGTCAGGAATGCATCTTTTAATCTTGGATTTGTCTTTGATAATTTGATGATTTGTATTAATCGTTTATGAATTGACTGATTGAATTGGCATAATACATTTACCTGACTAATAAATTGTTATGTTTTGAATGATTCAAACAGAGTTCGTGTTATTATCACTGATAAATGTTGTTGTCCATAGCACTACAAGCCACTGTACAGGTTAGTAACGGACTAAAACATGTTAGACAGAGCAGCGTGGCACGCTATTCAATGTTGGTAGAGATCCGACTAACAAATTGGCATTTATTCATGTATACTTGGACTGTAAAAGGCCAACTATTTAGAACAACAAAATATTGTTGAAACTACTTTAAATGTGGATATTTAGGCCTTCATCTACAATAGTATAATCCTGTGCGATTATTATTAAAATACTTTGTCTTGATTAAGTAGATAACAGATCTATGGGGACCACATAATAATCTCCTAAATTGAGT
The DNA here is from genome assembly GCF_049306965.1 of Danio rerio. Lineage (NCBI taxonomy): Eukaryota > Metazoa > Chordata > Actinopteri > Cypriniformes > Danionidae > Danio > Danio rerio. Next base: position 61,847,572 of record NC_133177.1, read on the forward strand.
AAGTAGGGTTCTGCCTTTTTAGGAGAGTGGTTAATCGCCTCTGTTTAATGACCAAGCCTGACAAGCTTGTATTAGGAGATTGTATACCCGGCCGGTGCAAGACTCGAGATGCTATCGGAATCTGAATAAATGAGAATAAGGTATAATAACAAAATAAAAGAATATTCAATCATAATCTAAAATAATGTGAAAGGAAACAAAATAATCTTCTCAATGTTTTATAATTGGAGTCAGATAAAACGAGGATAAACATATTAATATTCTAAACCATCTCATACTAAAATTGGAGTCAGATATGAGTTAAGTTTAATATAAATCAACATTGTGCACTGGAAAGACCGAATATGCAGTGAACCTTCATCCACCAGTGGACACCGGCATTGGGCCAACTGGGTGGACCCTACAGGTACGAAAAATGTTTAATAATGTGGTTCCTGGTTATTTGATGAACTATTTTCAAATGGTGAGGCAACAGCATTCATACAGTACTAGGAGTTGGGATTTTAATATTTGTTTATTTAAATTTAGAAGTTTAGTGGGGAAAAATATGCTTTTATATAAAAGTGCAATCATGTGGAACAAACTACCAAAATCAATCAAGGAAATAAAAGATTTAAGGTTGTTCAAAAAAGCTATCAATAGATGGTTGTTTGATGAGGATATTTAGTTTGCATGGTGGACGAGGATGTTTTAATGTTACTTGAGTGTGAATAGGGTTGCGGCTGGAAGGCCATTGGCTGTGTAAAACGTGTGCTGGATAAGTTGGCTGTTCGTACCGCTGTGGCGACTGTTTGTTTTATTCTTCATTCGTATTTTGAAGCCATAGATTGTTTTTATTTAACAGAGGACCAAAATGGAAATAAGCCCAGGGCTTTAGTGTGTTTTTATCCTCGACAGTTTTTTTAACAAAGTGTATGGAATAATTCGTCTAAAATCTGTCAAATAAAATTCAATTCAATTCACCACCCAACCCGCTCCAAGCTGATTTCGAACCGGCAACCTTCCGCGTGGGAGTCAGTTGCTCTAACAAGGAGGCTAAAGACCATGGCCTCTAGTAACTGTCGCTATTTTCCGGAAAAGAGCATTCACACATCCACTCCAAAATACCGGTAAGTTCTGACATCATTCACCACAAATGAGCTTTAAACGGCTGCGCTTGTGTTTGTAAACATTTGACTAAATTACAAACTCTGTGGATGATCAATATTGTGAACAACTTTCGCAGGATCACTTTCGCATGTCGAGATGTTCATGATATGTGCATGTACAGGCGCTCACAGGCTGTTTCACAGGCACACGCAAAGCTTGAAGGTAAACAAACAACGGCTTATCATAAGCATCTCATCGATGATTATTTACACAGTTGGCATTAAGAAGAACATATAAACGTGATCTGACTAACTTCTAGCAGCTAAATGTGTCTGGAAAAATATTCAAAGGCTTTTATTCTCACAAACCGCGCGGACGTAAATGCGCCTGACTGTTGTGATTGGCTAAATCAGACGTCTCACGTCAGCACGTTCTAGACGTGCACGCGCTTATTACGGGAATCTTCCTTCTGCATTCACACAGCGCAGCATTCCGGCAAATTACCGCTAATGTTACAACTTCTCTTTCCGGAAAATAGCCAGAACGAATTTACCGGTATTTTCAAAAAGGACCTGTTCACACATACAGACCTTTCCGGAAAATTGCCGCCAATTTTCCGGAAAGGTCTGTAAGTGTGAAAGGGGCTATTGTGTTCATGTCACTTCTTGTGTGTGTTTGGTTGTGAGACGTAGGCCTCGTTTACACTAGTACAATTTAGTTTTAAAACGGCGTTTTAGAATGAAAATGATCCGCGTCCTGCGTTTCACACAGCGTTTCTGAACAACTCTCCGTCTACACTACACCACTGAAAGTGCACATCACGTGACCACACACACACACACACTGGCATGCGCTGCAGCATATCTAGCCAGATGAGAGCTGTTCATCGAGGATCTCCCTCTGGATCCAATCTCACTATATTTGTTAAACTTGATATTTACTTTATCTTGTTGTCTCTATCTTAATACATATTCCCTGACTTTGGTCATTGGAATCGATTACTTGTTCTCAGGTAATGTGTTTTGGCTGAGCGCAGAGATAAGTTAATAATTAATGTAACCACGTACATTCTGCATATCGACTGATCACTTGCATTTATTTCCTATACTGTATAAACTTATTGTACGTTATACATTTATAATGGCCATTATAAATTATTAAAACTGATATTCAGCAATAGAGAGGGTGTGTTTCGTATTTTCAATGAAAATGAAGAGGAGGCAGTTGTTATAGGCTCCGTTTTGTTATAAATAAGCATAAAGTGAAGATAACAATCATATATGCAGCACGACGCCTCAACATTTCTGCTGTCTGTTATTAGTTATTAAGATCAAAGTTATTAATATCAAAATGAAAATAGCAGTTCCTTACATCATGTTTACATTTTATTGTTATTATTGTTAAGATAAGGCAACAGTGGCGCAGTAGGTAGTGCTGTCACCTCACAGCAAGAAGGTTGCTGGTTCGAACCTCGGCTCAGTTGGCGTTTCTGTGTGGAGTTTGCATGTTCTCCCTGCCTTCGCGTGGGTTTCCTCCGGGTGCTCCGGTTTCCCCCACAGTCCAAACACATAAGGTGTAGGTGAATTGGGTAGGCTAAATTGACCGTAGTGTATGAGTGTGTGTGTGTGTGAATGTGTGTGTGGATGTTTCCCAGAGATGAGTTGTGGCTGGAAGGGCATCCGCTACGTAAAAACGTGCTGGATAAGTTGGCGGTTCATTCCGCTGTGGCGACCCCGGATTAATAAAGGGACTAAGCCGACAAGAAAATGAATGATTGTTAAGATAGTGAAACAACATGCATATCCAGGACGATGTGAATAAGTCTATAAAGTACACGGTTCCCTTTGAAGATTTACCCGAGGTGTCCTCGGGAGTTTGTTTTCCATACAAAACTTGTGAAGTCTGATCTTACAAGTAGAGGATGCAGGACTGAATTGTGTGTAACCTGCTTAATATTGAGGAAAAGCCCCAATCAGAGAGGCGAATGTCAGGAGCCACGCCTCCTTTTTCAGATGTCTCCGTTTCCCCATCCACACTGAGACGGAGCAGCAGCGTTTTAGGATGAAAACGGCCTCTCCAGCGTTTTCAAAACGCTCCGTTTACTGTGCTCGAAAACTCTGATGTAGTGTGGACAGATGGCGTAACTTATGCGTTTTAAAACAAAAATGTATTAGTGTAAACGAGGCCGTACTTTGGGAAAGTAGTCGGCAACAGAGTGGAGGAACTATGACGTCAATTTGTATACAAAAACCCGGAAGCGAGTTAGCATTTTAGCACTTCCGGTTCCCTCGTCCCAAAGTCAATGGGTTTTTTGAAAGAGGTTTCAGTAAAATCGATTAAATAAGGTCCGTGGCGAACACCGACTCAAGATACTTTCACGTTTTGTTCTACGACATAAAACACATCAGTTAAAGCACACCCTTCAACTTTTAAATCGATAATGCTTCTTTAAAAAGACGGTTGCTATCAAGTTGCTAAATGGGACTACAGGCGGCGTCGGGGACATTATACGTCATCGAGCTGATCTGGTCTGGAGCGCAGCTCGCTTGTGTTGTGCGTTTGGATTTGTCTGTGATTTAGGTATTTTCAGAATAGTATTTTATAGTTTGTTGTATTATTCTAATTGAGAATTCAGATTGTGTGTAGATAATTCCTTCACATGTAAAGGCTGTCGAGACAGACTAATTTGTTGATCATTTATTTTAATTAAATGATATTATGAAGATACTGCTTACCAGTGCAGCCTGTTTCTTTCCTGCTCTCGGTAATGCAAACGTGTGAATAAATGTGTAAAAATACATGATTATTAACTGTCATTTTAACGTGATCAAGTGATTTCTCGTCTTTTTTTCTTCATCTGAACACATTTAACTGCAGTATTTACACTCCTCCATAAAACGTATAGCAGATGTGACTGTATGAGCTGTTTTTCGCTGTACTTCGTGACACAAAAGGAATATTGAATGTTGCTCTGTGTCCATCATGATGATACTTGCAGGCATTTGATTGACTTGTTTCTCCTCACGCCTAATTTCTGTTGTCTGTTTAAGGTAAGCGGGCTGTGTGCACGCGAGCGATACACTTATTTAAATATGTCTCATAATAATACTATATAGGCACATTTATACACATTTTAAAAACTTTTAGAACAACCACAAAGCAAAACAGATGTATTTCCCACGTAAAAACGATCCAAAAGGCACATAGGTCTATGTGTGTTTGCGTATTTATTAGTTTATAATATATAGTGTGGATTATAATACAATAAACAGAGAGATTAACTCTTTGTCATAGACAATATTTCTAAAAAAATAAGCTTGATAAGTCGTCTGTAGCAGGGTGGGGCTGACGTCACAGACGAGCGCCCCGAGGGCTCTGTAGTCCGTTTATAGCCTAACGTTGGCTTTTCAAGTCTTGCGTTTGCATTTAAGATCAAAAAGTGCTCAAAGTTGTATTTTCGTGTGACAATTATCCGGCTGAACCAAATGTGTAAGTGTAATGAACAGGGTTTGAACACAGAGCTTATTATTCGCAATCTTCGAAAACCCTATGGGAAAATCCTATAGGGATTTTCACAAGGGAACCAGTTTTATGCTAGCAGCCGATTAGCCTACAAAGTGACGTCATAGTTCCTCCACTCTATTCTTCCTATTGTAAAGTCATGTGGTGTGAAATCCCCTGTTTCACAGCAGCGAGAAACGCTAGCCCAGAGAATCATACAGTGTGAAAACATCTGTGACTTGGCGACTTTAAAAATCCTGCAGTCTGAACTCAGCTTAAGATGTATTTGGACAAAGTATCGGATCAGTATCGCTGATACCATCTGAATTTGACTCAGATTCGTATTGGAACATCACTAACGGAGTGTATGCAAATTGGGACGCAGCATATAACTGTATTAACTACTTTATTGATTGGTGTAAACAGGCCGAAAGTCCGCATAAACTAGAAGCTGTGACCATCTGTTTTTTATTTTCCTATTGTGATGCAGTTTCTAGAGAAACCGAATATTAAATAGAAAACAGTGGGCGTGACTTGTGTTTCCACTGCGAGCTGATTGGATGTAGGGAAGTAGGCATTTCATTCAGAAAGATGAGGGAAAACATTTAAGGGGAGTTATTACAGCCTAACAGACTCTACCTACTCACCATTTCTGTTTGACGTCAAAACTGACATCTGGAGGGGCGTGGCTATATGTTAGCCCCGCCCACTACCTCAGACAGACCTAATCTGAGAATTTAACTGAACACCAAATAGAAGTGCATTTTCAGATTTCAATTTTACATTACAAGGGCAAACTGTGTTGTCTTAATGACTGTTCGGCACACAACTAGCAATGTGAGCTAACAAAATCAATAAGGTTAGTTTTGATTTCATGTGTACTCTTTTTATTGATTGACTTGAAGCTTTAAACACTCTTTTGTTCATCTTTGATCTGTGCACTGTAATGTAAGCATGGCAAACTCTCAATCTGAGGATCTCCAGGTCTCAGACAGCAGGTCATGTGACGGTTCGAACCCGTGCGATGAAGAGCGCCGCGGCCGCATCCTCAAACTCCTGCGCATCCATTGTTTCTCCGTCCCGCGTCTGCGAATGAGCCTCTGCCATTGCCTGCGCCACTTTAGCCGGAGAGATCTTAGCACTAGCCTGGAGGAAAAACATTAGTTTCAGTGTTATTTTAATATCATAAAATAAAAAATAGAAGCAGAAATAAAAGCAGAATCTAAAAATAAACAGATCATTCGCGTTCGTCTGTGTGGACACACATATATTTATCCTTATATACAGCTGACGTCAGAATTATTCGACCTGCTGTGAATTTCTTCCAATATTTCCCAAATGGTTTTGCCCAGATTCAGAAGTTGTTCACAGTATTTCCTATAATATTTGTTCTTCTGGAGAAAGTCTTTTTGTTTTATTTCGGCTAGAATCAAAGCAGTTTTTAATTGTTTTAAACCCATTTTAAGGTCATTATTATTAACTCCCTTCAGCAATATTAGTGTTGGATTGTCTCCAGAACAAACCACTGTTATACAATGACTTGCCTAATTACCCTAACTTTACCCTAATTACTCTAGTGAAGCCTTTAAATGTCACTTTAAGCTGAACACTAGTGTCTTGAAGAACATCTAGTCTAGTATTATTTACTGTCATTATGTCAAAGGTAAAATAAATCAGCTATTAGAGATGAGTTATTAAGACTATTATGATTAGAGATGTGTTGAAAAAAAATCTCTCCGCTAAACAGAAATTGGAGGAAAACTAGGTTGCTGAAGTGGTGTTAGTAAGGCCAGCAGGGGGCGCTCAACCTGTGGTCTATGTGAGCCCTAATGCCCCAGTATAGTGAAGGAGACACTGTACTGTCAGCGAGTGCCGTCTTTCAGATGAGGTGTTAAACCGAGCTCCTGACTCTCTGTGCTCATTAATAATCTCATGGCACTTCTCAAAAAGAGTAGGGGTGTAACCCCGGTGTCCTGGCCACACCCCCTTCATCAGCCATTACCCATCATGGCCTCCCAATCATCCCCATCCACCAAATTGGCTCTATCACTGTCTCTCCACTCCACCTATAGCTGGTGTGTGGTGAAGCACTGGCGCCGTTGTCGTGGCTGCTGGAGCATCATCCAAGTAGATGCTGCACACTGGTGGTGGTGTGGAGAACTCTCCTCATGACTGTGGCCATACACAATAAATGCGCGATATAAATACACACATTACATAACATAACATTTATTGTGTGATTTGACTGAAAAGTGGTCATAAATGAATATTTTCTCAATTGAAATGAGTAGCGGCTTACAAGAAGCAGTATTCCATAGGTCACCACTTAAGCCTGGTTTATACTTCTGCGTCAAGTGACCGGCGTGACCCATGGCGCATGCAACGCGCGTAGCTGTGCATTTATACTTCTGCGCGCTGTCACTGTTGGTCTGCATTAACTCTTTCAACACGCTAGTTGGTAGTGAGGTGTTAATGTTCCTCTGTGTCGAGTTTCTTCGCTGCTGTTTTGCTTTTCCTGAACACTTCCTGGATGTACAAGTGACTCAAACTCGCTCATTTTGAGGCAGGAACCAGCAGACGTGCAACAACTTTAACTATGGGGTAAACACAAAACAAAACTGTCCATCCGGAGCTCCTTCACGGGACTCCACACTTGTAAACAGTCGCGCCATTCGCGCGGCTATCGGCCCCGCCCAGACTCGTCAGCGCTACCAAGCCGACCAATCACAGAGCTTGAGCTACGCTTCGTTGCATTGTGTAGTTACATTTTTTGAAAGGTGCACGTCAGCGACGCCGTATGGGTATGCGTCAACACCGTAGCATACACGTGCGTTTGACGCAGAAGTATAAATCAGCCTTTAACAAGCAGCAATTAAAGTCCCGCCTTCTAGTACAAGAGCCAATCAGTGATCGCTAAAGACTGATGATTCTCTGAGGAAGGGGCTTGGACCAAATGTAAGTTTCTGCAGATGTTGTGTGATGTTTAGAAAGGAAACTAAAGAGATGGTTGCTGTTTATTTTTATTAGTGATTCCTAACATGAAATGTAAATGTACGTGTTGGAGAATTTGAAGTTTCCCCATTCAAACTGAATGCCTGAGAGGTGTGTCGAAGGCTGCAGAGTTACTTGCCAATATACAGAGTTACCAGAGTTACTTGCCTTAAAGCGACTTCGATACGGTGCTTGGTATGAACTCACCTCCAGGTATCGTGCGGTGTCGGGCCCGTCTGCGGTCTCCAGCGCCTCCTTCAAGGTCTCCAGCACTGCGCAGCACAGTGTCCTCTGGGCCGGCCGGTCTGGAGCGCTCGCCACCGCTGCGTACAGACACTGGGACTTGCGGATGTAGTCTGCGAACACGGAGCAGGTGAGCACGGCCTGCCGGTACAGCTCGAAGGGCACGGTCTCGTGTTCACGGCACTGTAAGCGGCGCAGCAGCGGAGCGGAAGTGGAGGCCGACAGACCGCCTTCACTGCACAGACTCTGCAGCGTCTCCGTGTAGAGCCGCCCGCCCACGCCACCAACACCCGCACCGCACTGAGACAGCAGATCATACGACACCCGCACGCTGCTGTTGAACGCAGATCTGATGGAGGAAACCAAAAAACAACAACAGTATACTGTAAGAGTTTATTTAACACAAGCTCATTGGAAATATGTACCCTGCACAACATTTTTGAGAATTGACAAATGTGTACCCTGCACTAGGTTTTCTTGCAGTTTTTGTTTTCACAAATCCACTAGAGGGCGCCATGTACATTTTTTACAATGTTATTTCTTGTAGGTTCACCAACTGTATACATTTCTGTGCATATTAATGCCCTTTTTGCTGCACATCTGTGAGAGAAGTCGGTCGACTTGTCATCATGTATAATACATTGGCTTGATATGGACTGACCCACACATGCCCTTCTACCAACCCAAGCTCATTCTGAAAACGTAGTCCCGCGGACGTTTCTAGACACAGTGGAATACGTCCCGGGAGGTACGTACGGCTGCATTTACTTTTTTCGGTGGTGTGATGCTGTTTCCTTTTGCGCTTGCCGGCCGGCCGACCGCTTACCTCCTTGTGGAGGGCTTCCCCGCTGCAACCCACTCAGCTCACCGTGTACGTCGGCAGGCTCTAGATGCAGAGAGGAGTTGACCACGGCGATCGGTTTCGAGTCCGGGGAAGAGCAGTTCCAGCAATCAGGTAAGACAAAAACAGAATCCCAAGAATAAAATGAACGAGTTTCGTAACAGGGTGAGAACGCGGTGAAATCCGAAAACGCTGTAGAAAAAAAAATCAGGGCTTTTCTTTTTTTGGACGGCTTTTGTTAACTGTTGCTCGGGTTTAGGGAAGTGAGCGGGCGGGCCGGTCAATCGGTAAAATTGGTTGGGTTCAGGGAAGGAGGAGGGCGGGACAGCCGATTGGCCGGTAGCGCAGTCAATCATCCGGTCAGTCGGACAGCGGCCTCCGGTGGGTTCATGCGAGAACAGCGCGGGCATGAACTGCACTCGCGAGAGGCGTTTGAGATGCGAAAAATCGCACAACAGCTGCCTCTCGCGGATTCACAAAAACAAAAACTGCACCCGTACGTACCCGCTGGGACGTATTCCGCGGTCTCCAGAAACATCCGCGGTACTACGTTTCCACAATGAGCCTGGGTTGCCTTCTACTAAAGCTCAGACAGATCACATGAATTTCTTACGGTTTTGGCATTATTTCCTTGACGTCGGGTGTCGTAGGGGTTCGTAAACGACAAATGGGCGTCTTGACATAGGATTCAATCGTTTCTTCTCGTGTAATGTGGCATAGTTCACAACAACTGATACCATGCCTGCGATGCCTCACGACACCATCGCATCTAAAATTTCCTGTCGTCACGACTAGTTCCGAATTTCTCTGTCATATCAGCGGGTGCTGCCATTAATGCGCTGGTCAGGTAATCAAAAATAGGCTGCATTATTACTTATGGGCGGGTCACAGCTGGATAAGATCAATCATTGGTTATGCAAACTTGAACTATTTTCTGAAATATTAATAATTTTATCTGACAGACTGGCACAAATATGCAGACATCTCTATCCTCACATCCAGTTTCTGAGTTCTCTCATCCCTCCAACAGAGTTTGTTCTTCCGAGGTAATCTGGGTAATTCAGTGCTGTGAATACAATGTAAAAGCATCTCCTGCTTACTCAAATGTGTCATTAATAGTGAAAACAGTTTAATATTGGCTTCTCTGAATATTTCACTTTCATTTTATTTACGCTAGATTATTATTTTATTTAACAAACCAACGATTAATCAAAAAAAGATCACGATCTCGATTCGACCCTACACACGATCTTAATTCAGCTTTTCTAAGATTCAGCCAACTATATTTTCAAGGTCAGGAGAGAAGCGAGGCAGTCACACAAATCTTCAAAGAAACATTGACCCCTTCAAACAGTGTTAAAAGTGCCACATACTGTATTAATTAGGTATAATTCACCCAGAAATGTCATTTCTGTCTTCATGTAATGATGTATTCGCGGCCGCAAAATTACACATGAGCTGACCACCAGCTGTTTGTTTACTACCGAGAACGCGTGTGCATGCATGACGCCTACTTTAGTGAACAAAACCTGCATATGCTGTGAGTAACCGGTAATAAAGTTGTAAATAACGTTCAGTTATTTGCACAGAGCGTTGTGCTGGAGGTTTGATTTGCATGTGTGTGTTTTTTTTCTCACAGTGACGGCAGCCATGAGCCACACTTGGAAGTGAAAGTGAAACCTGTGCGCACATCATTTAAATGAGCATATGGCATTTTAGTAATGATTTCGACAGGCATTCAATATGTTTTTTCCTTTCATAGCGAACACAGTGTTGTGCACAGGGCTTTACATTAACACCCGCCAACCCGCCAAATGGGGGTAGATTTCAGCTCTGGCGGGTAAGACAGACACCTCCACTAGCCACTTTGGCTGGTTGCAAATCTGCTACAAATTGTAGTTTTCCTAAAAGCAGGGTTTGACAATAAGCATGGCCCAATATTCGTGCAAATGTGATCTTAGAATCGAGAAGCAGCACGAATGACAAAAATAACTGTTCGTGCGAGCAAAACAGCAAAAAAGGAAGGTAAATACCGAACGAGAGGGTGATCACTCGCGCGCATAGGTGATATGATGTGATGCGCGCGACTGTTAAAAAAACGCGCGCGCTCTCGTTTACTTGCACGTCTGTTCCCTTTGATATTAGCCTCTTTCACACATACACACCTTTCCGGAAAATTGGCGGCAATTTTCCGGAAAGGTTGTATGTGTGAACAGGTCCTTTTTGAAAATACCGGTAAATTCGTTCTGGCTATTTTCCGGAAAGAGAAGTTGTAACATTAGCGGTAATTTGCCGGAATGCTGCGCTGTGTGAATGCAGAAGGAAGATTACCGTAATAAGCGCGTGCACGTCTAGAACATGCTGACGTGAGACGTCTGCTTTAGCCAATCACAACAGTCAGACGCATTTACGTCCGCGCGGTTTGTGAGGATAAAAGCCTTTGAATATTTTTCCAGACACATTTAGCTGCTAGAAGTTAGTCAGATCACGTTTATATGTTCTTCTTAATGCCAACTGTGTAAATAATCATCGATGAGATGCTTATGATAAGCCGTTGTTTGTTTACCTTCAAGCTTTGCGTGTGCCTGTGAAACAGCCTATGAGCGCCAGCACACGCACATATTATGAACATCTCGACATGCGAAAGTGATCCTGCGAAAGTTGTTCACAATATTGATCATCCACAGAGTTTGTAATTTAGTCAAATGTTTACAAACACAAGCGCAGCCGTTTAAAGCTCATTTGTGGTTAATGATGTCAGAATTTACCGCTATTTTGGAGTGGATGTGTGAATGCTCTTTTCCGGAAAATTTCCGTAACGTCCTCGCCTGTGTGAACAGCGCTTTTTTTGAATATACCGGTAAAGTCATTCCGGAAATTTTTTTCCGGATATTTACCGGTATCACTGTGTGAAAGGGGCTATAGACTGGACAAAGAGCGATGATCGTTCACGTGCAGACAGTCCTGCTGCTTTCAAGTGCTCAAGATTAAAAAATACACATATTCTTTTGTAAGCTGCAGTGGTCACTGCTTTCATTTTAATTATTCTTTGAACAGATTATTAAAAGGCCTATATTAACCATGTGCACAAGAACATCTTTTCATTATCAAACACGGTATGTTTCACCTGCTTTCTTTCACTTGCAGTTATTTTTGTTACTGTGGTTTATTTTTTTTTTTTACAATAACATTGCTTTAATGGAAGATTACTCCCCATTTATGTGTAGTTAACTGCTGATCTGGGACTGTTAGCCAGGACAGATTACTGTGCATATTTTAGATACATGACAATAATTATTTTTTAAATGTAGTGTTTTTTTTAAAGAAAAGTTTTGTTGAATTAGAAAGTGCCCCTAAAATGCAACATTTTTCATGTTTTGACACATAAAAAAAATTGTGGCTAAAAAATACTTGGTGTGGTCAGAGATAAACTTGGTAAATCCTTAAATTTGAGCCCTGAAAAGTCGTGAAACAAAAACTAATTGCATTGCGACACAACCCATTTGCTCACGCACACTGAGCAAGCTAATACACAATACACACAAGACGTTAAATGAATGAAGAGGCATGTGCACATAACAAACAAAAACAAGCTAAAGAGAAAAGCCATCAAGACCGTTTGCTTCTACCGTGATCTCACACTGCTTTTTTGGGTTTCGTTGTTTCTGAAACTGTCCTTCGCTCGACTCAGACCCTGATTTGCTCCGCTACACCTCTCAAGTGTGGCTATGAGTAGGGCTAGACAGAATCTGCGGATTTATGCGGAATGGTTTTGGGAGTATCATAAGTAAAACTTAATATATGAAATAAAAAGTAATACCTTTTTAACTTGTATGTAATGTTTACAATGCAAGTCCAATTAGATCCACTTTATTTGGTGAACAAAGCTAGTCTCTCATATAATATCTCTACTTAAAGACAGAAAATGTTACTTTACAAACTATATTATAAATAAATCATATTATTATCTTCATATTAGTCAATAATATTGCTGAAGTTAATTTAAAAACTGAATAAATATAAATTTACACACATTTACTCAAGTAAATAAACAGAAATAATGACGGGCTAAAAAATTTTGCATGCGCAGATTCCGTGTGGGCCTAGCTATGAGCTACCAAGCAAACCAGTCTCACCGAAAAAGCCATCTATATGGAGGTAAGCGGTCAGTGGTATAGCACGTAACATTAGTTTTACACTCAAAATGCAGCCATATGTACCCGCAAGCACTTATTTCTCAGTTCTCAAAAATGTACACCAGGGCACATATTTGAGTGTGTTTCTAACTTTCTAAATTAATGAGTATGCCTGTGTTTATACGTGTGTGTCTGACTGTGTAAGTATGTCTGAGTGTGTGTATATATGCTTATGTGTGTGTGTGTGTGACCTCTGTGAGTGATGCTGCAGACTCAGCATCCACAGTGCTCTGCTCAAGCTCCGCTGCTCGGCACCTCCCTCCTCCGCCTCCGCCGACAGATGCGCGAAATGTTCGGCCAGGAACCCGAGCGGGTCCCCGGAGCGGCAGTCCAGCAGACGGAGCAGCGCCCCGGCCAGCAGCGCGCTCACCCCGGACCGCGACACGAACTCCTGATCCGCCTCACATCCGCTGCTGGAGCTCGAGCCGGACACCAGCACACCCGCGCGCCGCTTCTCCGACATCACCGCCGCTTCAGAAGATCGTTATTAACGTCGTATCGGTGAATAATATCATCTCCAGACAGACACAGATGCGAGTCGGTGAGGAATAAATAAACAGTGCTGTCGCTATAGACACGTGATGACGCGGAAGATCAGCTGACCAGCGTGTGTGAACGCGCAGGGTTCGCAGAAGGGATACCATAGATATATACACTAGATATCGCATAGGGACCCTGAGCATGCGTCAATAGCGCCGCCACATTGGTACAGGGCTCCCAGGATACAAGTCATTCAACTGCACTAGACAAGACAGTGTTATTAAGTGAAGATGCAGGACTTTAGCGGTCTACGACTGTAGTAAAGAGCAAACAAAAAAACAAAGCACAAAGGCAGAACATTTCATAGATTAAGTTTTTACGTTTTTGTAAGTTCTAAAATTTGTGCTAAACAGGTAACGTTATTGATGATAATACAGTCTCTTATGCATTCACCATAAGGCAAAGCAGCTCCAACTCGCACTAAACACTCGGCTTATGCTAGTTTTGTTGAATAAAATCAGCAAACAATGCAAAAGAAATATGACAACGAGATGCTGCGCTCCCTGCTGAAAAATCCAGCTTATACCAGCCTAGGCTGGTTTAAGCTGGATTTTTCAGCAGGGAAATAACAACTGATCAGTGTTTTCAATCACAAGAGACTTACTTTAAGTTTTAAATGGTGAAATATACACTAGAAGTAGCAGGGCAACCATTTTACAGTACATTAAATACACCACGGATGTCTATAAAAAGGGCAATAAGCACAATCTGAAAACGTGGTTTGTACAGAACACGCATTGTGTGCATAATCAGACATCTTGCGCTGTCCGTAATGCACTTTTGCGCATGCGGGTCCATGACCTGTTCACTGCAAATCTGATATTGGCCACATTTATAAGAGCAGTGTGAACAGCCATGCACAAATATCAGATCTGAGAAAAAAAATCAGATTTGAGCTCGAAGACGTGCAGTGTAAACGAAGCCTAAGATTACATTTGCATGAATATTGGGCCTTTTTTTATGTCAAACCCTGCTTTAAAGAAAACTAAATCATAGATGATATTCAACCAGCCAAAGTGGCTAGTGAGAGTGGCTGTCTAACCCGCCACAGCTGAAATCTGCCCGCATTTGGCGGCTGTTAATGTAAAGCCCTGACCAAGTGACTATTATTATGCTTTCCTTGTGTACTGTTGGTTGCTAGGTTACCAATACTACAGTGAGCTGCTCTAAACAATTAATGCATCTCATTTGCTTTCTTTTGCGCTAAATTGATTTGCTGTTTGATTTCACAATTCGATTCTCACAATTAATTTTCCAAAATGACACAAGACAAAGTACAGTAAATGAATAGGCGTCCTTTTATTAAGCCATTGCTGCTCATGTCTTTGTGAGATTAAAATAAAACAAATCTAAATTACATTTTTAAAACAAGCCCCAATTTAAAAGTTGCACAAAAGAAATCTCTTCATATAAGTAAATAAGGCTCTGTCTGTGCTCTTTCCATTCAACATTACAGGGAACCACTGCATTTTAATCATGAACACAGCGTGATTGTAAAACACATTAATTTCTAGTAGCATTAACAGCAAAAATAACAAATAAATCACCAGAAATTGAGCCTGCTCTGGATGCTAGCTGCAAATAAATACCCAAAGTGACTGAATTTAGCCTGCATTCGTGCAACTGAGTAATAGTTAAATTAATCCAGGATAGCTTTAAAAACCTAGCTTAAAAGCCCGTTCACACCAATCACGATAACTATAAACACATCGTAACATAAACAAAGATGTATTTTTAAAAATCACTCACAGTGTTAAAGAAGTTTACACCACAACAACAGCTGATCAAACCCTGACAGCCAATCAGAATCACTGAGATGTAAAGAGCTCACACAATTTAAGGCGACATTTTTGGAGAAGCTCTTTTAAAAGATTGTTTAAAGATAATGGCGAGAAACAATTGGCACATAATGATAAATAATAGATAGTGAAAAACAGATAATGATTAATAAAGGGGCTCGCTAACTGAAGTATAACAATACAAGCGCCTCAGGTATCCAGTGCTAGTTTTGGTGTTGATGAAAATGCAAAAATAATTAGTTCATTTTCTACTACGCTGACTGAAATCACTACATTCACTGTTTGAATAGATAGTTTGTCATGAATAAATGAATACAATTTTAATAACGAGCTGGATTGACTTAAATTGTGCTAGTCGCACACAGAGGACACCTGCTGGAATGAAAAGCATAACCTAAACATAGATGGAGGGGGCGTGGTTAAGCATGTTAGCCACGCCCAATGCCTCAGAGAGACCTAATCTGAAAATTTACCTGAAAACAAACAGGAAGTGCGTTTTTATATTTCAATTATAGATTAGAACGGTGCAATATTTGTTTTTTCTCAATGACATGCACGGATGAATTCTTCACCACGAAACTAGCAATGTGAGCTCACAACATCAATATGCTTAGTTTTGATTTCATGTGTAATTTAAGGAAAAACTCACTTAATATTTCTGAAAATAAGACTATTTTGTCTAGAAAATGTTTCTTGATTTTAGAATTTTAAGATTTTTTTTGCCTTATATTTATTGTTATCTTGCTTGGTGTGAAAAGGCCTTAATCCCTTTGTTTTGTGCAGCACCCCTCAGTCCAGTGTTACGTGCCTGCGAGCTCTGTCTGCCATGCAAGCGCATGTGCCGCAGACAGTTGTCCTGCCTGGAGAACATCTTCCCGCAGAACCGGCAGCGGAAGGGCTTTTCTCCGGTGTGCACGCGTCCGTGTGTGATCAGTTTGGTGCGCTGCATGAAGCTCTTCCCACACTCCTCACAGCGGAACGGTTTGAGGCTTGTCGGGAGCCGCTGATCCTCTCCTGCATGCAGAACAAGATCATTTCAGTAAACCAAAAAAAAGCTGTATTCAGTATCACCCCCAATACCAGCGGTTCTAAATCATGCTCAAGCCAATATGCATGTTTTGTATGTTTCTAGGGGCAGTTCGCACAGAATGCGTTTGTTCTTTCCAATGTGCTACTTTTTAAATTGTTTTTTCAATTAAAACTCATTTATGTTTAAACACGTTTATTTTTGCAATAATGCAGAAAAAAATTTATAACACACTGACGATCACCAAAAAATTTTAAAGAGTTATCGATTATCATATCGGTCAAAAAATTCCATATCGGTGCATCTTTACAAAACCTAAAAAAGCCATTTTAAAAATTGTATCGAAATACACTTTTTTTTCCCCCCAAATCTAAAGAGTAATCAGTTATCAGTATTGGTCAAAAATGTCAAACTATAATAAGCTTAATATTTATCGGCTAATATATCGATCTCCAAATCTAAAGAGTATTCAGTTATCGGTACGGGTCGAAACTGTCAAACTATAATTAGCTCAATATTTATCGGCTAATATATCGATCTCCAAATCTAAAGAGTATTCAGTTATCGGTACGGGTCGAAACTGTCAAAATATAATTAGCTCAATATTTATCGGCTAATATATCGATCTCCAAATCTAAAGAGTATTCAGTTATCGGTACGGGTCGAAACTGTCAAACTATAATTAGCTCAATATTTATCGGCTAATATATCGATCTCCAAATCTAAAGAGTATTCAGTTATCGGTACGGGTCGAAACTGTCAAAATATAATTAGCTCAATATTTATCGGCTAATATATCGATCTCCAAATCTAAAGAGTACTCAGTTGTCGGTATCGGTCAAAAATGTCAAACTATAATTAGCTTAATGTTTATCGGCTAATATATCGATCTCCAAATCTAAAGAGTACTCAGTTGTCGGTATCGGTCAAAAATGTCAAACTGTAATTAGCTTAATATTTATCGGCTAATATATCGATCTCCAAATCTAAAGAGTAATCCGTTATCATATCGGTCAAAAATGTCAAACTAGAATTACCTTGAACTCAGCTAATATATCGGTCTCCGAATCTTATCATTTATCGGTACCGGTCCAAACACCACTGACATAAAAACTCATTTAAAAATCTAAAATATAATTACCTTGATACTTATTAGGTAAGATATCCTAATTTGAAGAGATTAGTTATCTGTATCAGTAAAAAATTCCATATCTGTGCATCCCTACTAAACTTAAATATACAGCAATTTTTAAAAAATATAGAAAAAAAAATGTAAAATCCAAACTATAATTACCTTGATACTTATCGGCTAATATATTGACTATTGGTATCCAAATCTGAAGTGTTATCGGTTATCTTATCGGTCATAAATCCCATATCTGTGCATCCCTACTAAACTTAAATATACAGCAATTTTCAATAGGTATAGAAAAAATGTATTTAAAAATCCAAACTATATTTACCATGACATTTATAGAATAAGATATCGGCTACTGGCATTCCAAATCGAAAGTGTTATCAATTATCGGTCAAAAATGTCATCGGTACATCCCTACCAAACTTAAATATACAGCAATTTGAAATTGTATCAAAATAAAATGTATTTAAAATCCAAATTATAAATATTTTGATATGTATAGGCTAATATATTGGCCTACAAATCTAACAAGTTATCGGTTATTGTATCGGTCAAATATTTCCTATCGTTGCATTCCTTCTAAACATACATTTTACAGCAATTTAAAAAATAGTATTAAAATAAAACCTAATTGAAAGATCCAAACTATAATAACCTTGATATTTTTCAGCTTATATATCGGCCTCAAAATCTACAGGGTTATCGGTATCAGCACGTCCTTACTCAACTTAAATGTACTGCAATCAAAAGAAAATGTAATTTAAAAACCCACCTTGCTGCAGACTCTGTGTGTGTGTTTTAGGCGGATGTGATGCTGAGAGTGAGAATGCGTCCGATACGCTGCTGTGTTCGTGAGACTGTAGGAGATTAAAATCACAGTCATTATTCCTGTCGTTCTCCTGAACTGAAGCAGATAAAGCCCCAGAATCCTCCATCATCATAGCATGTGCATCTGGAAAGCTCTGTGCATGTGATTCAGGCTCCGCTAGACTCTGATGATGCTGGAAATCTTTCTGCGAGCTCCAAATCTGAGAGTTTCCATCATGAATGCTGAGTTTCCGGTCTACAAACTCCTCCACCTGCTCGATCTTCATCTGGAGCTCCAGACCGCTGAGCTCTTCTTCTTCTTCCTCTTCTGCATGTGGAGCTGCTCGACTCGCAGGATCTTCCCGTTTAAGAGGCTGTAATTGGAGCTCAGGTGCATGAGGAATAAGAGGTTTCTCCTCTGAAAAGACGTTCATCATTGGACTGGTCAACATGAGCGTCTCCTGATCGTGAGCCGTCACACCTGAGGAGAAATACATCATTAGTGTTTCACGATTACCAGTTTCAAGATAAACCACAGTAAGTTGACATTTTTCATTTAAACCATGACTGATATCGGATGACTTTTGGCATATCTAGAATCCTCTGTACGAGTTATTATTGTATATGATGACATGAGACACCTATACCACTGCTTTGTCGTAAAAATAGTATCGAAATACACATTTATTTAATAGTCTGAACTATAATTAACTTAATATTTATCATTTAATATATCAGCCACCAAATCTACAGGGTTATCGGTATCGATCAAGAATCCTCATAAACTTAAATGTACAGCAATTTTAAAAATAGAATCAAAATAAAAGCTAATTTAATAATCCAAGCTATAATAACCTTGACATTCATCCGCTAATATATCGTCTATTGGCTTTCAAATTTAAAGAGTTATCAGTATCGGTTTTTAAAACTGTAATTATCTTGGTATTTATCGGCTAATATATCGGTCTCCAAATCTAAAGAGTTTTCATTTATCGGTATCGGTCAAAACACTACTGACATATAAACTAATTTAAAAATCCAAACTATAATTACCTTGATACTTATCGGCTGATATATTGGGTATTAGCGTCCAAATCTGAACTGTTATCGGTTATCTTATCAGTCAAAAATCCATATTGGTGCATCCCTACTAAACTTAAATATACAGCAATTTTAAAATAGTAACAAAATAAAAGCTTATTTAAAATCCAAACTATAAATACCTTGACATTTATCGGCTAATATATCAGCCTATAAATGTAACAAGTTATCGGTTATTGTTTCGGTCAAAATATCCATATCGTTGCATCCCTTCTAAACATAAATTTAAAAATAGTATTAAAATAAAACCGAATTGACAAAAATAACTATAATAACCTTTGTATTTATTGGCTAATATATGCGCTATCGGCATTGATAAAAAATTCCCTAATAAAATATCCCAAATAAATTGAAATGTACAGCAATTTAAAAAATTGTATCGAAATAAAATCTAACAAAACAAAAACTATAATAACCTTGATATGTATCAGCTAATATATCGGCCTCAAAATCTACATTGTTATCGGTATCAGCACCTCCTTACTAACCTTAAATCAATCAAAATAAAATGTAATTTAAAATGCAAACCCATAATAACCTTGCTGCAGACTCTGTGTGTGTGTTTTAGGCGGATGTGATGCTGAGAGTGAGAATGCGTCCGATACGCTGCTGTGACCATGAGACTGTAGGAGATTAAAATCACAGTCATTATTCCTGTCGTTCTCCTGAACTAAAGCAGATAAAGCTCCAGAATCCTCCATCATCATAGCATGTGCATCTGGAAAGCTCTGTGCATGTGATTCAGGCTCCGCTAGACTCTGATGATGCTGGAAATCTTTCTGCGAGCTCCAAATCTGAGAGTTTCCATCATGAATGCTGAGTTTCCGGTCTACAAACTCCTCCACCTGCTCGATCTTCATCTGGAGCTCCAGACCGCTGAGCTCTTCCTCTTCTTCTTCTTCTTCCTCTTCTGCATGTGGAGCTGCTCGACTCGCAGGATCTTCCCGTTTAAGAGGCTGTAATTGGAGCTCAGGTGCACGAGGAATAAGAGGTTTCTCCTCTGAAACGACGTTCATCATTGGACTGGTCAACATGAGCGTCTCCTGATCGTGAGCCGTCACACCTGAGGAGAAATACATCATTAGTGTTTCACGATTACCAGTTTCAAGATAAACCACAGTAAGCTTACATTTTTCATTTAAACCATGACTGATATCCGATGACTTTTGGCATATCTAGAATCCTCTGTACTAGTTATTGTATATGAAGACACGAGACACTTTTACCACTGTTTTGTCGTAAAAAAATGTAAATAAATGTTTATGTTTCCAAAAAAAACATGACGGATGAAATTTTACTTTTGATAAATGGGAAACAAGCTGCTCTGAGTATTTCAGAAACTGCTGATCTACTGATATTTTCACGCACAACCATCTCTAGAGTTTACAGAGAATGCTCCGACAAAGAGGAAATATCCAGTGAGCGGCAGTTCTGTGGATGCAAATGCCTTGTTGATGAGGCCAGAGGTCAGAGGAGAATGGCCAGACTGGTTCCAGCTGATAGAAAGGCAACAGTAACTCAAATAAGCACTCGTTACAACCGAGCTCTGCAGAAGAGCATCTCTGAACACACAACACGGCCAACCTTGAGGCGGATGGGCTATAGCAGCAGAAGAGCACACCGGGTGCCGCTCCTGTCAGCTAAGAACAGGAAACTGAGGCTACAATTCACACAGGCTCACCAAAACTGCACAATAGAAGATTGGAGAAACGTTGCTGCTCTGATGAGTCTCCATTTCTGCTGACACATTCAGATGCTCAGCTCACAATTTGGCCTCAACGACATGAAAGCATGGATCATCCTGCCTTGTATCAGCGGTTCAGGCTGGTGGTGGTGGTGTAATGGTGTGGGGGAGATTTTCTTGGCACACTTTGGCTCCATTAGTACCAACTGAGCATGAACGCCACAGCCTACCTGAGTATTGTTGTTGACCATGTAGAAGATTGGAGAAACGTTGCCTGGTCTGATGTACCTGATGTACATGTATCTTGTTGAATCTATGAAGGATTAAGGCAGTTCTAAAGGCAAAATGGGTCCAACCCTGTACTAGTAATGTGTACCTAATAAAGTGGCCGGTGAGTGTATAGTCATACAAGTGTGTTAAGTGTGCAGTATCACATATTCATATAAGTGTGTTGATCCTCTAAGTTAAGTGTGTAGTGAGTTATGCAGACTGACCGGGGTCGGTGAAGTGCACCTGTACGCCGACAGAGCAGCGGGCAGCGGTCAGTTTCTCCAGCCGGCTCTCGCAGTTCAACAGGCGGCTCTTCAGGCTGCGGATCTCCTCGTTCCTGCGGCGGATCTCCATCTGCACCGCGGCCGCGTCCTCCTGAAGCAGCTGCCCGATCTGCGACGCAGCCGACTTCAACAGCACCTCCAGGATGGAGCCAAGCTGCGTCTGCAGCGAGCAGCTCATCTTACAGTGAATAAACACACTCTCTGACGCTGGAGAAAAACACCACTTCAGCTAACAACGCAGACAGGCAACAGTGCTTCCGGTGGAGTCCACGTAAACTTCCGCCAAAATAAAGGACACGCGAGCAGCTGAGGAGAAATTAAGCATTTAAACAAAACACTTTTATTAAACTGTTATATCCATTAAAATGAGAGTTTGGTCACCGAAAATCTTAAAGAGTAGAAAGAGAATACATTTAATTTCGAACAAAATTTTACATGTTTTAATGTTTCCCCTGATTGTGCGTGTTTATTAATTACTTATTTAATATAGTACCCCAATAGATTAATTTAGGCGTACAAATTTTTGGACAGTGATGTTAGATTAGTTCCAGTTTTGGTTCGATACCAAACCCTACTGAAAAAAAAAAATCTTAAACCAGCCTAGGCTGGTTTTAGAGTGGTTTGGCCACTTCCAGGCTGAATTCCCGCCATCACCAGCCTGGTCTTAGCCAGTCAGGCTGGGAGATGACCAGTTAAAACCAGCTTGACCAGCCTAGCCAGGCTGGGAGCCCAACCAAAACCAGCTATGCCCTGCTAAAACCAGACTGGAAACCAGCCTAAAAGTGTCCAAAACCCCTCTAAAACCAGCTTGGTCAACCAGCTAAGGCTGGTTTAAGCTTTATTATTATTATTTTTTTTAGTAGGGATGCCAACTTTTGACAGGAGATTGGCATCACGGATGTGAAGCTAACAAATCTGCAGCAACTGTGTGATGTTATCATGTCAATATGGAGCAAAACCTCTCTCCAGTACCTTGTTGAATCCATGCCACCCTGTACTAGTAAGTTGTACCTAATAAAGTGGCCGGTGAGTGTATATAAATATATATAAAAAAATTTAATACTACGGACTAGAATATGGACTATGATTATTTTTGTTTTTGTATTGTTGCTCTTTTTGTGCTTAAAAGTAAATATTTAACACTCATAAGAGGTGATTGTTGTTTTATTCAGCGGTTTATTCACTATCAGCAAACACTAACAGCATGAAGCCACTGACACACACGTTTTCTCTCGCTCTCTCTTTCTGTCACACACACACACACACACACACACACACACACACACACACACACACACACACACACACACACACACACACACACACACACACACACACACACACACACACACGCACGCGCACACACACACACACACACACACACACTCGTCTCTTCACTCCAGCAGGTGAATCTGCATCTCCTGCGAGGCGATCTTCAGCTAAATCTGCAGGTATTTTATCATATATTTAAATATGTAGAGATGAAATGTGCATATTTTAGATCTTTAAAAATACAGATTTATAAAATCAAATGTTTTTATATTATTTGTTTTTAGTAATTTAATCTTAATTGATTTGTTTATTTAGATGATATCCATGAAAGACTTCTCTAAACACGACTAATATTAAACTAATGATAAGATAAAGAGCAATTAGATAAAAATAAATCTCATGAAATTATGAAATAAAATCTAATCACATATGATATATAGTAAAATATGGAAGAGAGGAATTTTATCAACACTGCTGTGAAAGTATTTATATTTTTGTTATTAATTAAACCATCGATTGTTCAGTGTATTCAGACACAATATTTAACAAGTCATCTCAACGTTTGTGATCGTTTTTAAGTTTGTTTTTTATTTAAAACATTTTACATGTTGGAGATTTGGTTAAACTAGAATAAGCAATGTTTGTATGTTGAATCTTTCTGGAGGTTTTCCAGCTCTGCTGTTTAAAATAGAAACTCCTGCAGAGATGAAGGCATTTCAAAGCTGCTTTTGTTGTGCTGAGAGATCATTTAACCCTTTAAACACCTCTGAGATTCAGACGTGTTTCATCGATAAGCTGCATATAATTCATTCATGTAATACTTTATATATATATATAAATCCTTTTTACAATTGTGGATGTATCTCATCATGAAAATGGGAAAAAAGGACAGTCTTAACTTCCGTTTCATGCAGACTTAATGCATTAAAGTCCAGAATATAAATTTAGAAAAATAGACATCTAATATATATATATATATATATATATATATATATATATATATATATATATATATATATATATATATATATATATATATATATATATATGGGTGGTGCATTATTTCATCCTTTGGGAACCAACTGAATCAATACAAGATTGGCGTAGCTAACAAAATGAAGGATGATTAATGAATGAACAAAATCAGTACACACACTGGTAGCCCCACCCAAAAGGACTGATAACTCCTCCCTAATGGACTGATTGCCTCGCCCTAAAAGACTGATAGCTCCGCCCAAATGTACTGTTAGCCCTGCCCAAAAGGACTGATAGGTCTGCCCTAAAGGACTGATAACCCCGCTCCAAAGGAATGATAGCTCTGCTCCCAATAGACTGATAGCTCCGCCCTACTGGACTGATAGCCCTGCCCTAAAGGAGTGTTAACTACTCCCTATTGGACTGATAGCCCCGCCCTAAAAGACTTATGGCTTTGCTCCTAATAGACTAATAGCTCCGCCCTACTGGACTGATTGCCCCACCCTTAAAGACTGATGGCTCCACTCCTAATAGACTGATAGCTCCGCTATAATGGACTGATAGCCCTGCCCTAAAGGACTGATAACTCCATCCTGAAGGACTGATAACTCCGCCCTAAAGGCCTGATTGCTCCACCCTAAAGGACTTATAATCCCACCTTAAAGGACTGATAGCTTTACCTTAAAGGACTAACCGCTCCGCCCTAATAGACTGATAGCACCAACCCTAAAGGACTGATAACCCATCCCTAAAAGACTGATAGCTCCACTCCTCATAGACTCCTACCTAATGGACTGATAGCCCCGCCCTAAATGACTGATAACTCCTCCCTAATGGAATGATAGGCCCGCCCTAAAGACTGATAGCTCCACCCCTTATACACTGATATCTCCGCCCTAATGGACTGATAGCCCTGCCTTAAAGGACTTATAACCCCATCCTAAAGGACTTATAGCCCCAACCCTAAAGGACTGATAGCCCCGCCCTAAAAGACTGATCGCTTCGCTCCTAATAGACTAATAGTTCCACTCCTAGTAGACTGATAGCTCCACCCTAATGGACTGATAGCCCTGCCCAAAAGGACTGATAAGTCCGCCCTAAAGGACTAATAGCCCCGCCCTAAAAGACTTGATAGTTCCACTCCTAATAGACTGATAGCTCTGCTCTAATGGACTGATAGCTCCACCCTAAAGAACTTATAACCCCACCTTAAAGGACTGAGAGCTTCATCCTAAAAGACTGATAGTCCCGCCCTAAAGGACTAACAGCTCCGCCCTAATGGACTGATAGCCCCAACCCTAAAGGACTGATAACCCATCCCTAAAAGACTGATAGCTCCACTCCTAATGGACTTATAGCCCTGCCCTAAAGGACTGATAGCCCCACCCTAAAGGCCTGATAGCTCCACCCTAAAGGACTGATAGCCCCACTCTAAAGGACTGATAGCCCCACCCTAAAGGCCTGATAGCCCCACCCTAAAGGCCTGATAGCCCCACCCTAAAGGACTGATAGCCCCACCCTAAAGGCCTGATAGCTCCACCCTAAAGGACTGATAGCCCCACCCTAAAGGCCTGATAGCTCCACCCTAAAGGACTGAAAGCTCCACCCTAAAGGACTGATAGCCCCACCCTAAAGGACTGATAGCCCCACCCTAAAGGCCTGATAGCCCCACCCTAAAGGACTGATAGCCCCACCCTAAAGGCCTGATAGCTCCACCCTAAAGGACTGATAGCCCCACCCTAAAGGACTGATAGCCCCACCCTAAAGGCCTGATAGCCCCACCCTAAAGGACTGATAGCTCCACCCTAAAGGACTGATAGCCCCACCCTAAAGGACTGATAGCTTCACCTTAAAAGACTGATAGCTCCACCCTAAAAGACTGATAGCCCCACCCTAAAGGACTGATAGCTCCACCCTTAAGGACTAATAGCTCCACCTTAAAGGACTAATAGCTCCACCCTAAAGGATTGATAGCCCCACCCTAAAGAGCTGATAGCTCCACCCTAAAGGACTTATAGCCCCACCCTAAAGGTCTGATCACACTGCCCTACACCACTGAAAGCTCCACCCTAAAGGCGTGACCAGAAGTGAAATAATCATCAGTGTGAGAGCACACTATGGTATTCGCTAAAAGTTTACAGGGCTAAATAAATTTTTACAAAAAAATCACAATGTCCCAATAATGTGATTTCAGCATCTCGTTGTGTGATGTCAGAGCGGGCGGATCACCTGCTGGACTGCAGTCCACTGATCAGTGCCGCTGAGCAGGGGAAACTGCGTCTGGCACGGCTGCTGGTGGACGGAGGAGCGCAGGTCAACCAGAGGAATCACCATGGAGAAACACCGCTGCTGGCCGCATGCAGAGCGCTACGGGCCGGCCAGACTGCAGGGTCCATGCTCAGGATCATCCAGTTCCTGCTGAGCCACCACGCAGATCCCAACATCCAGGATAAATCAGGGCGCACGGCTCTGATGTACGCCTGCATGGAGCGCGCCGGGCCGGAGGTGGCGGAGGCGCTGATCACAGCGGGTGCGGATCCCAGTATGGAGGATTACTCTGGAGCATCTGCGCTGGTTTACGCAATAAACGCTCAGGATCAGGACACGCTCACGGTGCTGGTCGATGCGTGCAGATCTCGAGGGCGCGATATTATCATCATCGCTACAGATTTGAGTAGCGACGGCAGTACTGTGACACGCCGCTACCTGAACGTTCCTCCATCCCCGGACAGCTCGCCCGTCTCCTGCATGTCACCTTCAGATATTGAGCTGAAGACGAACTCTCCGAACTCTGACGGGGAAAACATCTTTAACTTCCGCGGAGGGGGGCCGGCGTCCCCAGTGCTGCCCCCTAGGAGCAGAGGCCGACAGCGGCTGCGCTCGGAGCCGTGGCTCGCCATCCAGAACCTGGAGCAACTCAGCCAGACCTATGAGAAGAGGCTGGAGGAAGAGGAGGATCAGGACGAGGATCAGGGGGATCTCTTATTCAGCCAGTGTTCCCCGTTAGTTCCTGAATCAGGAAATGGCCAGGTAACATTGACGCCCCATTCACACGGGGTGTCAGCATCAACACTTTGAATGGGTGACGTCAGGCTTTAGACGTCAGGCTTTAGGCTGCTTTAGTGGCCTTGCTTGCAGCAGAAGTTGGGACTTTCTCAACTTTTCAAGCGCCGACGGAAGCGTCAGCCAATCAAATCGCTGTATGCAAATACCCCAGTAGCAGATTGCTGACTAATTTCATTGGCTGATGCTACCATGACGATCTCGTCAGCCCCAACTCTGTCAAGTGTTGACGCTGAAGCCCCGTGTGAATGCACCGTAACTCATTTACTGAGCTCCTGTAAACCACCAAAAATGTCAGTGTTTGCGCACACATCTGCCGAATAAAGTTGTTTCTGGTTACAGAAGCTCGGAGCTACCGGAACGAAATATTCGATGCCTTCAGAGCGATTGCAGAGCAGGAGAAACACCCTGCCGGATCTCCTCCAGCCGCCCACCCTCAGGCTCACACTCTCAGGGTCCGACACA
This sequence comes from Danio rerio, assembly GCF_049306965.1. Lineage (NCBI taxonomy): Eukaryota > Metazoa > Chordata > Actinopteri > Cypriniformes > Danionidae > Danio > Danio rerio. Next base: position 61,874,858 of record NC_133177.1, read on the forward strand.
CACCTGCACCAGCCCGGAGGCTCCAGGTTCCCCTCCATATACAGGACCAGCTCGCTGTTCCTGGCTCCTCCAGATGGGCTTCACGACTTCCACATGGCCAACAAGAAGAAGTCTCGAGAGCAGAAGAGGAGTCAGACTCACGCCGGGTTTTTGCCCCCAATTTCCGTGCGCTCGAGTGTGAACACACCCTTGCGGAGTGAACAGAAACAGTAAAAAGACTCTTCTACAATTTAATATTCTATCCCTAATTTAATCAGACATGGACCTTAAAGTGGGACGCCTCAACTTTGACCCATAAATAAGGCAATGACAGTCTCCCACATGAAAAAAATACTATAGACATTTATAGGAAATACTTTAGTGTTTCTTAACCATACAATAGCTGAATCTGTTGTGGTAGTGCTATACGGTTATTTCACGCTGCCACCATGTAAAAACACGAAAGCCAGGCAAGAAGAAACCAATGCCCAGGCAATATAAGCCAAACCAAGGCAATATATCTGATGCAAAAAAATATACAAATAAATAAATAAAATAAGGATGCTAGCTTTCTCTAACTCAGATGACCACAATAAGCTATTTTGGATATTAGAACCGTGGATATTAAAGATATCATATCATTAGGGATTTATAGTCAGCTAAAGTTCTAAAGAACCGTTTTAAAGGTAAAACTCTATTTAAAGTATTTATTATTAAGCACTTATTTTGGAAATATAGCAAATGTTTTTTGTTTTGCTGATTTTTGCAGCCAGTTTCTACTTTAACTTCATTTTGTATACTTGCAGGACTTATATGTGTGCAGGACTATATATATATATATAGACCTTTTTAAGGGGTGTAAACAAAAACAATGGCCCCAGCGCATTTCCTGTTTTACATTTTTTATTTCCACTTATTGATAAATAATGTTATTACAGCTGTTTTAACATGAAGTTATGATTGAATTGTCTCATTACGGTAATGAAATAAATTAATAACAAGCGGGAAATGTTCATGGGCCGATGACATAGCCACATTGAAATGGTCTATATATATATATATATATATATATATATATATATATATATATATATATATATATATATATATATATATATATATATATATATATATATATATATATACACACACACACACTTTTGTGAGGTAAAAAATAAAACGAAGGCCCTTGGATTTGCTAAAGCCCCAAAGCCCAATGTGTTCTTAATCTGGCCCTGCGTTCAACAGCGCTTAAATGTTAGTGGAAAAATTGCTGTTTTTTAATTTCAGTATCGAAATTCAGTTTCATGACAAGTGTAATAAAGTGAGAGAATCAGTTCATCAACAGATTCCAAATACAAACAGCACACTTGAGATGAACTCTGTTTATTCTGCTCATTGTAATGGGGATAATAAGGGAATAACACACACACTGGCCATGGAACAGCTGAGAAGCCGACTGTCCAATTACTTTTGGTCCCTTAACAAGTGGGAGGCAGAAATAGAAACTGTTGTAATTCCCACAGCGTTCACCTGATTTGGATGTAAATACCCTCAAATTAAAGCTGATAGTCTGCAGGTAAAGCACATCTTGTTGATTTCAAATCCATCGTGTTGCTGTATAGAGCCAAACATGTTAGAATTGAGTGTGTAGAATTGTGTAGATGTCCCTGTATTTATGGACCTGATCAACATTTCAGCTGTTTATTTTAGTACATTATCTTAAACTAAATTTAAATAGCTAGTTTTCAATTTTTGATTTCAATTAAGATTTGATTTGTTGTTCTGACCCATTTAATGCTATTCGTTAACTACAGTCATCAGCATTTGAAGCAAGTTATCAAAGTTGTCCTACACCCAAATTCATATTAAATAATAACCAGTCATCTTACAATTGCATGCAATACAAATCTGTATTTACTTGTTAGTTATGTAAAGAATAATCGACTGTTGAATTACTAAACAAGTGATGAACAAACATGGTTCAAAAGTTGTTTGCTTGCGGTGGTTTTGAAAATTACACTAACGTGACTCCATTATGCTTGCCTTGTTTACTGTTGGTTGCTAGGTTACCAATACTACAGTGAGCTGCTCTAAACATTTAATGCAAATGCATCTCAATTTATTTGTGAATTTCAAAATAAAAATGCCGCTGTTTGGATTTCACACTTTGATTCTCACAAAATTTTTTCCAAAATGACATTGAAGACATACAGTAAATGAATAGGCGTCCTTTTATTAAGCCACTGCTGCTCATGTCTTTGTGAGATTACAATAAAACAAATCTAAATTACATTTTTAAAACAAGCCCCAATTTAAAAGTTGCACAAAAGAAATCTCTTCATATAAGTAAAGCTCTGTCTGTGCTCTTTCCATTCAACATTACAGGGAACCACTGCATTTTAATCATGAACACAGCGTGATTGTAAAACACATTAATTTCTAGTAGAATTAACAGCAAAAATAACAAATAAATCACCAGACATTGAGCCTGCTCTGGATGCTAGCTGCAAATAAATATGCAAAGTGACTGAATTTAGCCTGCTAATAGTTAAATTAATCCAGGATAGCTTTAAAAACTTAGCTTAAAAGCCCGTTCACACCAATCACGATAACTATAAACACATCGTAACATAAACAAAGACATTGTACTAAAAATCACTCACAGTGTTAAAGAAGTTTACACCACAAAAACAGCTGATGAAACCCTGACAGCCAATCAGAATCACTGAAATGTAAAGAGCTCACGCAATTTAAGGCGACATTTTTGGAGAAGCTCTTTTAAAAGATTATTTAAGTATAATGACTAGAAACAATTGGAACATAATGATAAATAATAGATAGTGAAAAACAGATAATGATTAAAAAAGGGGCTCGCTAACTGAAGTATAACAATACAAGCGCCTCAGGTATCCAGTGCTAGTTTGGGTGTATTTGCGTTTCCTCTTTTAAAAATGCACAAATTATTTGTTTATATTCAACTGCACTAGCCACCTATTTTTATGCGCATTTTGGAGATGTGCATACAAAAACGATTGACGGAAAAGCCAAGATGCGCATACATTTTGTAAAATGTGCATAACTGAGTAACTAACTTTTTATTCGATTAGAAAAGATGCGCATAAACTATGATGGAAACACTTTTACTGAACAAATTCCAGTATGCGCATTAAAAAAGGTCATGTGATTGTGGTATAAGATTATTTGACGATTAAAATGTGTGAATGGACAAGCCAGCTGGTTGAGCACACTGTAGAAAATCTGAAATGGTGTTTTAATCATACTAAAACGCATGTGGTCCGTTCATCGTACGTGGATTACTCCGTTAGCTGGATTTGGTTATTGACGATTTGACACGATCCAGGATCGTTTAGTTCTTCAAAACTGATCCGAGAGTTGTTGCTATAGCAACAGTTCTGCTAGCTTAAACCTTTTACTATATATATATAAAGTTATTAATAAAGCTTATGCAATCTGCGCTCCAAAATAAAAGTACGAAGACTGCCACCTGGTGGTTCAAAGAGAACATTTATTAATATGAACTTTTTAGATCGCAAAAAAAAATAAAAAATTATAAATAATACATTTATGCAGTCGTGCACATGTTTTGACAGCTGATTTGACAATGAGTTGATGCTTCACAAAAGTTGCAGACGCATTTACCAATGTCAGAATGCTTTTGTAAACATGTATGTATATATGTATGTATATATATATATATATATATATATATATAGTAGTGGCACACCATTTGTAAAAATCCTTATGTACCACCTTTTACAGCTCCTATTCCAACAACCAGTATTTGCAAAAACTATATATATATATATATATATATATATATATGTGTGTGTGTGTGTGTGTGTGTGTGTGTGTGTGTGTATGTTTATATACACACACACACACACACACACACACACACACACACACACACACACACACACACACACATATATATATATAAATATGTATATATATATGTGTGTGTGTGTGTGTGTGTGTGTGTGTATATATATATATATATATATATATATATATATATATATATATATATTTTTTTTTTTTTTTTTTTTTTTTTAACTACTTTACAATTTTCCCAAGTGTATATAACTACTACTATAAGAAAATATCAGCATTCGGTACATACTTTCAGTATTACATTTGCTTGAAATGACCCACTCTAATCCTGTTTATATGAAATGAGCTGCTGTTCTCGAGCTGGGGTCCGTTCTTCGTACGTGGATTACTCAGTTAGCTGGATTTGGATATTGACAATTTAACACGATCCAGGAGCGTTTCGTTATTCAAAGCTGATCCGTGAGTTGTTGTCATAGCAACAGTTCTGCTAGGTCAAACCTGATCGGGAGCAGCTTCAATTCATATAAACAGGATTATATCGGCTCAGTTCAAGCAAAGATAATGAAGTATGTTCCGAATTCTGATATTTTCTTACAGTAGTAGTTATATACACTTGGGAAAATGGTACATATTTTTAAACTATATATATAAAGTTATAGTCATTAATAAAATAAACAAAGTTATACATATTAATAAAACTTATGCAATCTGCACCCTTGAAATGAAAGTACAAAGACTGCCACCTGGTGGTGCAAAGAGAAAACTTATTGATATGAACTTTTTAGATCGCTTTAGTACAAATTGTGCATGATAATGCACAATATGTGACTTTTTTTAAAAGCAATAATTCATTTATGCAGTCATGAACATGTTTTGATAGTTAATATGCCGGTGATTTGATGCTTCACAAAAGTTGCAGACGCCTTTACCAATATGAAAATGCTTTTGTAGCATCCAGTTATTCTTTACACTGATTAAGAAACGGCTACTATAATGAAGAAAATCTTCTCTAAATGTAGAACTAAATACACTGATTTGCATTGAAATACATGATGAATACTCTTGACACATGAAAGTGTAAAGCCTGCAGCTCACAACAAATGTGGAAGGTTATTGCGTGTCATATTTAACAAGCCGTTGACTGCTAATTTGATGTAATTTTGCTCACATGGATAATTGAATATTAATCAGATGATGTCATTACGCTGCTGTGCCGTCAGCCAATCGCTGCATTGCTGATCATGATTTCGAGGATCGATAGATCTGTCCTTCACAACACACGCAGCGATCTCAGATCAGTTTATCCAGACATTTTAATCTTATTCGCGAACTTGTTTGAAGAACCTAATTAGCGTGAGATCAGTTAACAAGATTAAAAGATCCAGGATCTGTCAAATAATCTTAGATCATTTAAGCGAGGTACGAAGAACAGACCCCAGATTTTAGCTATCGGAACTGTTGCCATCACAACAATAGGAATAAACTACTTCCGAAATGCATATAAAAGTTTTTTGAAGAACGACAAGGGGGGGATAATCTGAGAGAGGAAATTTTAGGATGTTGAAAACAAGAACAACTTTAAAAAGTTTGTGTATGACTGTACGTGGTGTAAAACTATGGAACAGTCTAGATCAGACTTTAAAACAACGTCAGGATATTAATCAATTTAAATAAAACCGTATAAATGTATATTAATAAAGAAATATAGTGATGAAGGTTATTGAAAAATAATAAAGAGAGAAAGGTATGATGAAATTTTAATTAATGGCTATTTGCTGTACTATGTTATTGTTGTTGTTTTTAAATTTTTCTATTTGCTGTACTATGTATTTTTTTCTTTGGGTCTATGTTACAAAATGAAAAGGTACAAATGGAATTAAACATATTATTTGTCAAAGATACCAAAAAGGATCAAATTAGTTTGATGTAAAAAGAAGAGATAGGTAAAAGAATAAATAAGTTTAAGTAACAAACGAATGATCTGTGGGGTAATGGGGTGGGAGAGTAATAAGCTTATGCTTCATCCCGCTCCATTTTTGACCATGTTAAAAAGTATTTCGTTTTGTCAATGATATTTTATGTATTATAATTTTGTTCGAAGATAAATAAATCAAATCAACTCTCATATGAGTTTTGAAGAACGAAATGATCCTGGATCGTGTCAAATCATCAATAATCAAATCCAGCTAACTGAGTAATCCACGTACGAAGAACTGAGAATTTAAATGAAAACAAACAGTTTTCATATTTCAGTTGAAGATTCCAAAGGCTATTTATTAGGGATGTAACGATTTATCGTTGTGTGATTTATTGCGATGCAAAAATGTCACAATATGCATCGTGGCGTTATGACGATTTGATTACGATATGACGTCCGTTTTCTCTTATTAGTTGAGCTGATTGCACGTGAGCTACATTCCACCTGCTGTCGCACGCGAGTTCAGATTGCAGCAGCAGTAATGTTAGCAGACCAAGATGAGTGGAGTTGAAATAGAGGATGGCCCATCCTCTCAAAATCAGACGTCTGGCAACTTTTAAGTTGTACAGTCATTGCTTTAGACTCGTCCGCTTTTTGACACTCATACTGGGTCAAACATCCTAAGTTTTAAAGTCTTCACAGTGATTTACATACTTTGCACAGCGACAGGGATACCTCCTAATGGTGTTGAAAGAGTCACATACTGTATTTATAAGGTACATTTCACCCTAAAATATCATTCTGTCTTCATATAATGTTCCCGCCGCAAAATCACACATGACGTGCGCTGACCGTGAGCTGTTACTACAGAGGGCAGACTATGATAGACGCGCGCGTATGGCAAGCCGTTTTAGCATTTAAACCTTTGTTCTGACTATCCATAAATATATTTAGAGATATCTCTAATTTTATTTTGACTAGTCATAATTATAATTCGAATAGTCAGAATGACAATTAGAGATATCTGCAATTACAATTGTACTAGTACAAAATCAGATTCTAGATATCTGCAAATATATTATGACTAGTCATATTCCTTCATTGACTTCCATTAAAGAATATTTGCAGATATCTCTAAATGAGTTTTGACTAGTCACAATTGTAATTAGAGATATCTCTAAATTAATTTAATTAAATATGAATTAAATACTTGGAAATGTGGATTTTTTTTTTTGCACACAAAAAAACGCAAGTGACCAAGCAAAGCCTTAAACTCTTACTGTTAAATTCAATTGAATAGAAAGCTTATTGTTTTTGCACCTTTACTTAAATTGTTCCTTAATTTTGTCTCTGTCATTTCAATAATATTTTTAAGAAGTTTTTTAATTGTTTTATTTTCCAGAGACAGGCCTGTTTAATTTATTTTCTTAAAGAAGGTTCAGTTTAACAAGTTGAAACAAAAGAAATACATAAAAAATAGTTTACTTGGTAAAATTTGCATTTTAGTTTAATTTTCAATTTTTTATCAAAATATCGTGATACATATCGAATCGTGAACATTATATCGTGATACACATCGTATCATGAGCTGAGTGTATTGTTACACCCCTACTATTTAGTTTTTCTCAATGACATGCACGGATGAATTCTTCACCACGAAACTAGCAATGTGAGCTAACAACATCAATATGCTTAGTTTTGATTTCATGTGTAATTTAAGGAAAATCACACCTAATATCGACTCATTTCTGAAAATAAGACTGTATTTGTACTTTAAAATGCTTCGTGATTTAGGAAATGTGAGATATTTTGCATTATTTTAATTGTTATCCTGCTTGGTGTGAACAGGCCTTAATCCCTTTGTTTTGTGCAGTACCCCTCAGTCCATCAGTCCAGTGTTACGTCCCTGCGGGCCAGCTCTGTCCGCCATGTAAGCGCATGTGCCGCAGACAGTTGTCCTGTCTGGAGAACATCTTCCCGCAGAGCCGGCAGCGGAAGGGCTTTTCTCCGGTGTGCACGCGTCCGTGTGTGATCAGTCTGGTGCGCTGCGTGAAGCTCTTCCCACACTCCTCACAGCGGAACGGTTTGAAGCCTGCCTGTAGCCGTGGATCGTCTCCTGCATGCAGAACAAGATCATTTCAGTAAGCCAAAAATAAAACATACCAAACAACAAATTACCTTGAAATGTATCAGCTAATATATTGGCATCCAAAACTAAAGGAATATCGGTGATCGTATCGGTCAAAAATTCCATATCAGTACATCCAGTCTAAACTTTATTATAGAGCAATTTTTAAAATTGTATCAAAATAAAAACTTATATAAAATCTATAATTATAATTAATAATTGCCTTGATATTTATTGACTAATACTTCGACTATCAGCCTCCTAATCTAAAAAGTTATTAGTTATCGGTATCGGTCAAAAAAAGCAATATCAGTGCATCCCTACCAAACTTAAATGCACAGCCAATTTTAAATTAGTATCAAAATAAAAACTGAATTAAAAATACAAGCTATAATTAGCTTGATATTTATCGACTAATATATCGGTTATTAGCCTTCAAATTGAAAATGTTATCGTTTATCGGTATAAAATGACATATCGGTGCATCCCTATCAAACTTAAATGCACAGCCAATTTTAAATTAGTATCAAAATAAAAACAATTAAAAATACAAGCTATAATTACCTTAATATTTATCGACTAATATATCGGTTACTAGCCTTCAAATTGAAAATATTATTGTTTATCGGTATAAAATTACATATCGGTGCATCCCTATCAAACTTAAATGCACAGCCAATTTTAAATTAGTATCAAAATAAAAACTGAATTAAAAATACAAGCTATAATTAGCTTGATATTTATCGACTAATATATCGGTTATTAGCCTTCAAATTGAAAATGTTATCGTTTATCGGTATAAAATGACATATCGGTGCATCCCTATCAAACTTAAAGGCACAGCCAATTTTAAATTAGTATCAAAATAAAAACAATTAAAAATACAAGCTGTAATTACCTTGATATTTATCGACTAATATATCGGTTATTAGCCTTTAAATTTAAAGAGTTATCGTTTATCGGTATAAAATGACATATCGGTGCATCCCTATCAAACTTAAATGCACAGCCAATTTTAAATTAGTATCAAAATAAAAACAATTAAAAATACAAGCTATAATTACCTTAATATTTATCGACTAATATATCGGTTATTAGCCTTCAAATTGGAAATATTATTGTTTATCGGTATAAAATTACATATCGGTGCATCCCTATTAAACTTAAATGCACAGCCAATATTAAATTAGTATCAAAATAAAAACAATTAAAAATACAAGCTGTAATTACCTTGATACTTATCGACTAATATATCGGTTATTAGCCTTCAAATTGAAAATGTTATCGTTTATCGGTATAAAATGACATATCGGTGCATCCCTATCAAACTTACATGCACAGCCAATTTTAAATTAGTATCAAAATAAAAACAATTAAAAATACAAGCTATAATTACCTTAATATTTATCGACTAATATATCGGTTACTAGCCTTCAAATTGAAAATATTATTGTTTATCGGTATAAAATTACATATCGGTGCATCCCTATCAAACTTAAATGCACAGCCAATTTTAAATTAGTATCAAAATAAAAACTGAATTAAAAATACAAGCTATAATTAGCTTGATATTTATCGACTAATATATCGGTTATTAGTCTCTTCAAATTGAAAATGTTATCGTTTATCGGTATAAAATGCCATATCGGTGCATCCCTATCAAACTTAAATGCACAGCCAATTTTAAATTAGTATCAAAATAAAAACAATTAAAAATACAAGCTATAATTACCTTAATATTTATCGACTAATATATCGGTTACTAGCCTTCAAATTTATAGTTATTGTTTATCGGTCGCAATATAACATGGCATATCAGTGCATCCCTACCAAACTTAAATGCACAGCCAATTTTAAATTAGTATCAAAATAAAAACAATTAAAAAAACAAGCTGTAATTACCTTGATATTTATCGACTAATATATCGGTTATTAGCCTTTAAATTGAAAATGTTATCGTTTATCGGTATAAAATGACATATCGGTGCATCCCTATCAAACTTAAATGCACAGCCAATTTTAAATTAATATTAAAATAAAAACAATTAAAAATACAAGCTGTAATTACCTTGATATTTATCGACTAATATATCGTTTATTAGTCTTCAAATTGAAAATGTTATCGTTTATCGGTAACAAATGACATATCGGTGCAACCCTATCAATCTTAAAGGCACAGCCAATTTTTAATTAGTATCAAAATAAAAACAATTAAAAATACAAGCTGTAATTATCTTGATATTTATCGACTAATATATCTGTTATTAGCCTTCAAAATGAAAATGTTATCGTTTATCGGTATAAAATGACATATCGGTGCATCCCTATCAAACTTAAATGCACAGCCAATTTTAAATTAGTATCAAAATAAAAACAATTAAAAATACAAGCTGTAATTACCTTGATATTTATCGACTAATATATCGGTTATTAGCCTTCAAATTGGAAATATTATTGTTTATCGGTATAAAATGACATCCCTATCAAACTTAAATGCACAGCCAATTTTAAATTAGTATCAAAATAAAAACTATTAAAAATACAAGCTGTAATTACCTTGATATTTATCGACTAATATATCGGTTATTAGCCTTCAAATTGAAAATGTTATCGTTTATCGGTATAAAATGACATATCGGTGCATCCCTATCAAACTTAAATGCACAGCCAATTTTAAACTAGATTCAAAATAAAAACAATTTAAAAAAACAAGCTATAATTACCTTGATATTTATCAACAATTATATATCGGTTATTAGCCTTCAAATTTAAAGAGTTATCGTTTATCGGTATGAGTATAAAATGACATATCGGTGCATCCCTATCAAACTTAAATGCACAGCCAATTTTAAATTAGTATCAAAATAAAAACTATTAAAAATGCAAGCTATGATTACCTTAATATTTATCGACTAATATATCGATTGTTAGCTTTTAAATTTAAAGGGTCATTTTTAAATTTAAAAATCTACACTATAATTACCTAGATATTTATCGGCTACTATATCGGCCTCCAAATCTAAAGAGTTATCGGTATCAATCAAAAATTCCATATTGATGCATCCCTACTAAATTTAAGTGTTCAGCAAATTTTAAAATCAAGATTAAAAACTAACTTAAAAATTCAAACTATAATTATCTTAATATTTATAGACTAATATATCGGCCATCCGCCTCCAAATCTACAGGGTTATTGATATCGCTATTTAAAAATTAGCATCAAAATAAAATGTAATTCTAAATGCAAACCCACCTTGCTGCAGACTCTGTGTGTGTGTTTTAGGCGGATGTGATGCTGAGAGTGAGAATGCGTCCGATACGCTGCTGTGTTCGTGAGACTGTAGGAGATTAAAATCACAGTCATTATTCCTGTCGTTCTCCTGAACTAAAGCAGATGAAGCTCCAGAATCCTCCATCATCATAACATGTGCATCTGGAAAGCTCTGTGCATGTGATTCAGGCTCCGCTAGACTCTGATGATGCCCAAGCTCTTTCTGCGAGCTCCAAATCTGAGAGTTTCCATCATGAATGCTGAGTTTCCGGTCTACAAACTCCTCCACCTGCTCGATCTTCATCTGGAGCTCCAGACCGCTGAGCTCTTCCTCTTCTTCTTCTTCCTCTTCTGCATGTGGAGCTGCTCGACTCGCAGGATCTTCTCGTTTAAGAGGCTGTAATTGGAGCTCAGGTGCACGAGGAATAAGAGGTTTCTCCTCTGAAAAGACGTTCATCATTGGACTGGTCAACATGAGCGTCTCCTGATCGTGAGCCGTCACACCTGAGGAGAAATACATCATTAGTGTTTCACGATTACCAGTTTCAAGATAAACCACAGTAAGTTTACATTTTTCATTTAAACCATGACTGATATCAGATGACTTTTGCCATACCTATATTGTAAACACACACAACCGTCTCTAGGGTTTACAGAGAATGCTCCGACAAAGAGGAAATATCCAGTGAGCGGCAGTTCTGTGGGCGCAAAGGCCTTGTTGATGAGGTCAGAGGAGAATGGCCAGACTGGTTCCAGCTGATAGAAAGGCAACAGTAACTCAAATAAGCACTCGTTACAACCGAGCTTTGCAGAAGAGCATCTCTGAACACACAACACGGCCAACCTTGAGGCGGATGGGCTACAGCAGCAGAAGAGCACACCGGGTGCCGCTCCTGTCAGCTAAGAACAGGAAACTGAGGCTACAATTCACACAGACTCACCAAAACTGGACAATAGAAGATTGGAGAAACGTTGCTGCTCTGATGAGTCTCCATTTCTGCTGACACATTCGGATGCTCGGCTCACAATTTGGCCTCAACAGCATGAAAGCATGGATCATCCTGCCTTGTATCAGCGGTTCAGGCTGGTGGTGGTGGTGTAATGGTGTGGGGGAGATTTTCTTTGGGTCCATTAGTACCAATTGAGCATCAACGCCACAGCCTACCTGAGTATTGCTGCTGACCATGTCCATCCCTTTATGAGCACAGTGTCTCCACAGAGCTCGAAATTGCGACCATTTTGGTCGCATATGCGCCCGAAAATTAATCTATGCGACCTCATAATATATCTGGGAGCATTAGTGTGACTGCAGATAATGGTTGTAGTGCGACCTGTTTTGATTTTTTGTAAAAACATGCTGAATCGCTCTTCCCTGCCGATGTCATTCACTCAAGGTATTCCGCTGTCAGATGACAGGGAAGGAGCTTTTATGACCACGGGAAATGCAAACGGCTGAAGAGTAAAAACTTAAAGCACACAGGTTTAAAGTTGAGGCGCAGATGAAAGCGATCATGATACGTCACGTGGTGAATAATGATCCGGCAGCTGAGATCAATCGAGTACGCGCTTCTTGGAGAAGGTGCCCGAATCTCCATGCGTTGCATTCACTGCGTGTTCAGCGCAAATGTCCGCTAAAAGTCAAATCTAATACTGTACATGTCATCGCCGAAGAAGCTCGCCTTTACTAAATTTACACTGAAACTGCGGCTCATAACAAAGACCGGTATTGCGCCGGTGGTCATCGCAAGAATCCTGCTCTGCCTGCTCATAAATTGGGTCGGCTGACTCGCCAGCTTTTCCACAAACACAGAAACATGAAGATCAGCTCAGACTGAACCTTTAAATTGACACAAACTGAAACCAAAACTTTTAAAGAGTGATAGAAGTGAGACTTTACTTACTTTCTTTTGTCTATTCTTTTTTGAGGTGTATATTATTTATTTATTTGTTTACTGATGACTGCTTTGCAGCTTTCATCATTGAATTGAATGATTTATTATAATCTTTTGTTTGTTTTGTAGCAGAAATATTATTTATTAAATTGACATGCATATAAAAACAGCAGTACAAAATCAATATTTCTTACTGCAATGCTTCATTTTTGTTTGATGCAAACTATACAATTATTTTTCATAAAGTAACAGACTTTTTATAGCAGATAACCTACATTCATGCACATTCAAGGCAGCATCATAATGAGAAATGGAATTCATTGTTACTATTATTGTCATTTTTTATCATCATTAATATTCTATAATTATTAGACATTCATTTTGGAATTATTGCACACAAATATCAATGTCTTCTCAGCATTAGTTAGATAGCTGTTTCTGGTTTTTGTCAGTTCTATTGATGTTGTTTTAAAATACAATAAATCCCTTAAAAAGCAATTTTTAGCGGTGCTTAATCATTTTTGGTGGGTGCTCCTAAATTTTTTCTGGTGCACCTAAATTTATTTTGGTGCTCCAAAATATTTGAAGTTGGGAGCACCGGTGCTACTAAGTAAAAAAGTTAATTTCGAGCCCTGCTCCATCTTGGCTACTTCCAGCAGGATAACGCAGCATGTCATAAAGCTCAATCATCTCAGACTGGTTTCTTGAACATGACGATGAGTTCACTGTACTCAAACGGCCTCCACAGTCACCAGAGCTCAATCCAATAGAGCAGCTTGGGACGTGGTGGAACGGGAGATTGGCATCATGGATGTGCAGCCGACAAATCTGCAGCAACTGTGTGATGCTATCATGTCAGCATAGAGCAAAATCTGAGGAATATTTTCAGTAGCTTGTTGAATCTATGCTATGAAGGATTAAGGCAGTTCTGAAGGCAAAATGTGTCCAACCTGGTACTAGTAAGGTGTACCTAATAAAGTGGCCGGTGAGTGTATATTCATAATAGTGTGTTAATCCTCTAAGTTAAGTGTGTAGTGAGTTATGCAGACTGACCGGTGTCGGTGATGTGCACCTGTACGCCGACAGAGCAGCGGGCAGCGGTCAGTTTCTCCAGCCGGCTCTCGCAGCTCCACAGGCGGCTCTTCAGGCTGCGGATTTCCTCGTTCCTACGGCGGATCTCCATCTGCACCGCGGCCGCGTCCTCCTGCAGCAGCTGCCCGATTTGCGCCGCCGCCGCCTTCAGCAGCACCTCCAGGATGGAGCAGACCTGCGTCTGCAGCGAGCAGCTCATCTTTAATAAACACACTCTCTGATTATTACACTGGAGAAAAACACCACTTCAGCTATCATCGCAGACGGGCAACAGTGCTTCCGGTGGAGTCCGCGGAAGCTTCCGCCAAAATAAAGGACACGCGAGCAGCTGAGGTGAAATTATTATATATTGCGGAGCAATTAATAATTAATAATTTAATTATGATTTTTAAATAAGCATTTAAACAAAACAGTTTTATTATACAGTTATATACATTAAAATAAGAGTTTAGTCGCAGCACATCTTTAGGAATAAAAAGATAATACATTTAAATTCAAAAGTAATTGCAAATAAAATTACAAACTACAAAATTTCAACTAAATTTAACTGTTGTTTGCTCCTCTTGTATTTTCCAGTTTGTTAAAATTTCATTTAACATTTTTGGACTCTGATCTGCAGCTTTTTTTTTGGTTAGTTGCAGTTTTGTCTTTGTTACTAGTGCACAAATAGGCTTATGTGTGAATATATATATATATATATATATATATATATATATATATATATATATATATATATATGAATTTAATAGAGATCTGTGAGGCATGTATGTATATATATATATATATATATATATATATATATATATATATATATATATATATATATATATATATATATATATATATATATATCCCATGTGTTTGCATCAAAATCTCATTTATATGATAAGAATTCAAATCAATTCTCAATCTATTTATATTTTCACCTCATTACCTATTTAACAGTTAAAAGATATAAGAAAAAATATATAGATATGTCCATTTGTTTTCCATTATGTTCCGTTTACATTTTTATTCATCTGTTTTGTGTGTAATACTATAGTTCGATAATCTTAATGTTAAGTGTATATTTAATTTATTTACCATTTATCATAGTGAATACTACTGCATCAAACTAATGATCCTAAAATGACAATAATAATTGTACATATGTAAGACTATTATTGGACATAGTGCTACAGTTTGAGCATCTAAATGTTGTCCTCATTTTTTATTTATGTACATATTAGTAATGGTGTTAGTTTGAGCACCTATAAATGATTTCATTAGCATATTAACTTTTTTCTTAACATCCTGTTTATATGAATTGAGCCTGCTCCCCGCCAGGTTTGATCTAGCGGAACTGTTGCTATGACAACAACTCTCAGATCAGTTTTGAAGAACGAAACAATCCTGGATCGTGTCAAATCATCAATAACCAAATCCAGCTAACTGAGTAATCCAGGTACCGAGAACGGACCCCTGAACCCAGAAAAACATGACAGAAAAGTCTTTACATCAGAAACTCATCAGTTTATTGTCACTCACAGAACAAGGCTCCCATGTTAAATAATTCATACAAAAAAAAAACAGTGGAAAACAGCATTTCATAGCACACATTTAATATGTTCAGTGAAAAATGTATATAGAAATTAAATGCATTTTATGCAAACGTTAATATAAAATATGAATAACTAAACAAACAATTGGCCAACTACCTTAAAAAAAGAAAATAAAGTGAATATTTACAATAAAGTTCCATTAGTTCATATTAGTTAATGTATTTAACAGAGATAAATCCCCCAAAATTAAAATTATGTCATTATTTACTCATTTTTATTAGTTTTTTTCAATGTTAAAACCTGTATTCATACCTTTTCCTCATTATGGTGGTCAATGTTTACTGGCTTCTCCCATTTTTCAGCACATCTGTTATGATAAAACAGGTTTATAATCATTTGAGGATGAATAAAAGATGAGTAAACTTTAATTTTTGGTTGAACTACCCCATCATTAATTAACAATCCGTTTATGGCATTTAATATTCATAGACTATAGGTCTGTGGACTGCTTGATTCTGATTGGCTGATGAGTCCCTCAGAAGGCTCGTCAGCCAATCAGAATCAAGCAATCAACACCTTTGTATTATAACTAATGACAACTAATGAAAGCTTATTGTAAAGTGTTGCGGAAATGCATTTTATGACCGCTAACAGATAAAAAACAAACCTAAAAGCAATCAACAGGCCATCTACTTAAACTGAAGGCAGTATTGTCAAATTTAAAGCAGTATTACTCGTATATCATGTACAGCTGATGTGAGCAAATGTAACAGACGCTTGATCTGTGCTGGTTCATCATTCATCGAGAAATGATTCTACATCGACTCTGAAGTTTTCAAATGCATCGCAATTCTGTATTTAATCGATTCTGTGCTTATTTTTAAATACAAATGGCACTGTATGCTTTATAATCAGCCCCACAGCTCTAAAAGGTAGGTCTAGAGCGCCACCTACTGTTCTGAGCTATATTTTTTGTTACAAACTGGTCTAGCTTGCCATCTGCTGTTAAAATCTGGCTTAGAGAGCTACTACTGTAAAAAAAAAAAAACGGTCTAGAGCACCATCTGCTATTAAAATTCATCTTAAAGCGCCTTTTGGTATTAAAAAAAACGTTTAGAGCACTATCTGCTGTTACAAATTTTCCTAGAGCACCATTTGCTGTTAAAGACTAGCATACAGTGACATCTTCTGTAAAGAAAATGGTCCAAGACTGCCACCTGTTGCTAAAAACCAGTTTATAGCGTCATCTGCTGTTTAAAAACTAGCCATGAGCAGCATTTGCTGTTTAATATCAAGCCTAGAGCGCTACCTGCTGTTTAAAACCAGCTTACAGCAGCATCAGCTGTTTAAAAACTAGCCTAGAGCGCCACCTACTGTTCAAAACCTATACAGAGCTGCATCTGATGTTAAAAAAGATCTAGAGCTCCATCTGATGTTAAAATTCGCCTTAGAGCACAATTTGGTATAAAAAACTGTTTAGAGCACTATCTGCTGTTAAATTCTGCTTTTTAAAATAGCATACAGTGACTTTTGGTGTAACAAAAACAAAACAAATGAACATCTTAGAGCGCCATCTGCTGTTACAAATTGTTCTAGAGCACCATCTGCTGTTAGAAACTAGGTTATAGTGCCATCTGCTGTTAAAAAAACAGCCTAGAGTGCCATCTGCTAGTAAAAATATCAGCCTAGAGCGCAATCTGCTATAAAAAAAAGCATATAGCGCCATCTGCTAGTAAAAATATCAGCCTAGAGCGCCATCTGCTGTAAAAAACAAGCTTAGAGCGCCATCTGCTGTTAGAAACTAGGCTGAATCACCATCTGCTGTTAAAAATCAGCACTATTACCTGTTAAAAATCAACCTAGAGCGTCAGCTCCAAGCCTGGAGTGCCATAAAAACACCTCAGAGCGCCATCTGCTGTTAAAAAACAGCCTAGAGTGCCATCTGCTAGTAAAAATATCAGCCTAGAGTGCCATCTGTTGTAAAAAAAAAAAGCATATAGCGCCATCTGTTGTTAGAAACTAGGTTAAAGCGCTCTTGTTGTTAAAAACAGCCTAGAGCGATATCTGCTGGTAAAAATATCAGCCTAGAGCGCCATCTGCTGTAAAAAAAAACTAGCATATAGCGCCATCTGCTGTTAGAAACTAGGTTTAAGCGCCATCTGCTGTTAAAAAAACAGCCTAGAGCGCCATCTGCTGGTAAAAATATCAGCCTAGAGCGCCATCTGCTATAAAAAAACTAGCTTATAGCGCCATCTGCTGTTAGAAACTAGGCTGAATCACCATCTGCTGTTAAAGATCAGCACCATTATCTGTTAAAAATCAACCTAGAGCGTCAGCGCCAAGCCTGGAGTGCCATAAAAACACCCCAGAGCACCATCTGCTGTTTAAAAACAAGCCTAGAGTGCCATATGCTGTTAAAAAACAACCCAGAGAGCCATCTGCTGTTAAAAACTACTCTAGACCGCCATCTGCGATTTAAAAACAAGCCTAGAGCAGAATCAGCTGATAAAAACAAGCCTAGAGCGCCATCTGCGGTTTAAAAACCAGCCTAGAGCAGAATCAGCTGATAAAAACAAGCCTAGAGCGCCATCTGCTGTTCAAAACTAAGCTCAGAATCATTTCAAGTTAGAATCGCAATGCATTAAATTGAACCATGAATCGAAATGTATGTATTATTTTACAGCCACAGCTCTATTCCAGTAAGATCACCAGTACACATAGGCCTCTTCCTCGGTGTGGCTGCGCTGGTGAAGCTTCAGCGAGTTCAGATGAGAGTAGGATTTTCCGCACTCTTCGCAGCTGTAGGGTTTTTCTCCGGTGTGCGAGCGCTGATGCGAGATCAGATGAGAGTTGCAGTAAAAGCGTTTTCCGCACTGAGGACAGGTGTAGGGTCTCTCTCCGGTGTGGATCCGCTGGTGGATCTTCAGGTAAAATCTCGTGGTGAACGTTTTTCCGCATTGAGGACATCGTGAGCTTCTCTCCGGGTTTGCTTCTCTGTGATCGGAGACTGACGGAAGCATGTGGTTTAATCCTCGCTGGGAGATTTCGGCAATTCTGAACGCTTCCTCGATATTGTTGTGTTGTGCGTTGAGATCGTGCCGCTGGTTTGGCGAAACACCGGCGGCGAATCGATCTCCGGTTTCCAGAGGAGATGTGTTCAAACTCTGGGTTTCGGAGTTGACGATGTATTCCTCTGACACGGGAGAATTCCACATCCCACTGGGCTTCATTTTATTTGACAGGAGGAAATCATTACCTGAGGATTTGTGTGGAGAGAATTGAGAGATAATGAAGCAAAGGGTCAGTTCACACAAAAATTACATTTACTCGCACTCAAGTGGTTCTAAAGCTGTACGGGTTTCTTTTTTTCTGTTGAACACAAAAGAAGAAATTTTGAAGAATGTTGTAAACTGGTAGCTACTCAGCATCACTTTAGTTGACAGGATAAAATCCTTACCTGAGAATTTGGAGTAAAGAATTGAGAGTTAATAATAATAATAAAGACGCGACCACAGCCATTTTGTGCCAGACCGCACACCATACACCAGCTAATTGGTGGAGAGGAGGTCGAGTGATAAAGCCAATTATGATATAGGCAGGGTTAGGAGGCCATGACGGGCCGAGGCCAGTGGGCAAATTTGGCCAGGATGCCAGGATGAAACCCCAACTCTTTTTGGAAGGACATCCTGGGATTTTTAACAACCTCGGTTTAACGTCTTATCCGAAAGACGGCACTCACTGAGCAGTATAGAGTCCCCTTCACTATACTGGAGCATTAGGACCCACACAGACTGCAGGTTAAGCTTCTTAATGAAGGTTAAAGGGTCAGTTGACCTAAAATGAGAACGTACTCGTCATTTACTTGCACTCAAGTGGTTATAAAGTTTCTTTTTTTCTGTTGAACACAAAGGAAGATATTTTGAAGAATGTTGGAAACTGGTTGCTACTGATGATGACATCAATGGTAAGAAAACAAATACTATGGGAATTAATGACTATTGGTTTCTAACATTATTCAAAATATATTTTGTATTGATGGAGTGCCTTACAGATTATTCTGCTCTTCATAACCAATGCAACAGAGTTGACCAGAACCAAAGAGCATAGAATCACCAAGAGGCGACACTCTTGTGTAATTTGGGAAACAGCCACTAGATGGCGCGGTGGCCATGTTGGAATGAAAACTCCAATAGAGCAGCAGCATATTATAAGTGTGTAAAATAAACTATTAAAAGTGCTGATGATTGTGATGGTAAGTGTTGTATTGTCGTCTTTCAGGTTGTCTCTCAGCTTTAATGCACTTTTTAAATAAATAAATAAAAAACAAAGCAGCTGATCGCCATCACAACAGCAATAAGACCCAATGGCCAGCAGATCGCTTTCACTCCAAAATGACAGAATCCGGGGCTGTTGCTGGGCGCTGCTGTTGCAGTGGAACATTCTATTGAGTGTCGCCTCTTGGTGATTCCAAGCTCTTTGCCAGAACGCAGACAAACAAACTAAATGTATTTTTAAATATTAAAACCAATTATTAATAAAAAAGTGTGTTTCATGCAAAATGTTTTTTTTCCTTTTTTAACACAAAAAGTTAAATTAGACTTAATTATTTGATGATAATTAAAGCTGAATGCATAATTCAGCAGGCAAAGATTTTTACTTAAGTTAAAGGGTCACGAAACACCAGAGCACATGTGTTGAGCTGTTGACAGTGGTATATGTGTCCCACACTGCTAAAAACACCATTAGGACACAGATATCTCACTAACAAGTGTAAATTGGTTGTTTTTGCGTTATTTCGAGCAAATTCGTTCTTCCGGTTTAAAACGAATTTTTGAAGCTGCATCACGGTCATGAGATCCGAGCGTGTATTTCAGCGTGCAGACTGGGCGTCTGTACCTGGGAGTGCCTTATTACGTCTCTGAGTGTGCTGCATTAATGCACAAGTAAGACTTTGTTCAAACCAATCAGCGCGCTCTATTGTGCAACTTCATTAATATTCATTACTGTCACAGTGTTTAGACGACAGAGACGCCACGTTGTGTTGGCAAAACAAGCGTGAAGTGTTGCTTTTATAGTTTGCTGCAGTGAAGTTTTGTTTTCATTTTCTCTCTGTGAGAGCTCAGCTGGAGTCACGTGTGGATTAACAGTGTACGCGACGCTCGACAACAATACATGTCTAAGAAAAATTGTTTACCCGAGAGCTTTACTCATCTGGAAATGGTGAGATCCGGATTCGCTGCTCGTCTCCTTTTAATAAAGACACGGCTCCAGTTGGTGTTGATTGTCCTGTCTCTACAGATTTGGTAAGTGAGCGACCAGTGCTCTTTGTTTATTCAGATGGCAAAGTTAGTTCGTATCGAACTAACTATTACACTGAGTGTAAACATGTTAGCACCACAATCAAACTTACCGTTGTGGAGGATTTTCACCGCATTGTGTGACCGGAATAACACAAGCGGCTTTCTGACACTACATGCCGAATGCATCTAAGTTACAGAGAAATGCGAAGGTTTTTACTCTCTTTCACCGTGCGGTAACAAAGATTGCATGAAAAATACACGCTTACAGTAGTTCCTCGAATTAAATATCTCGTTTGTCACAAGGGGTACGAATGAAATTCCTGAATGAAAGAGCCAAACTGCAGTTAAAGTCCACCATTTAATAATTTGGCAAATAATTTGATTACTGATGTCCATGTAAACACAGTCAGTCTTTCTCCCCTGTGGGTGTGTGTTTTGACTCAGCGTGTGCCCAAATCGACACTCCCATTTTTATGCAAATTTTACAGACCATCCCTCTTTTGCTCCTCTGACACTCCCCCTAAACAGAGCTGGACACGCCCACTTTCCTGACTTTTTCCAAAGTAGAGGTGTGAAAACACCCTGCTGAAACGAGGGGTTTCATGGCCCCTTAATATTTCATATCAAAATGTCCCTATATACACATACAAACATTATTTTTACACATAGCTTGATAAAATTTGTGCTGTTATTATTAGAAAAAAAACTTTTTTTTTGCAGATGGAAAATGTAGCCGCAATTCTAGAATCAGCCACAAATAACTGAATGGCTTAAAGTGGCCGGATTAGTTGAACTAATACTGATATAAAGCCTAATCTCTCACCTTCCCCAGCTGCTCCAGTGCCAAAACTGTCGTGATCTTCCACCTCGGGACCCAACGGGCAAAGAGCAGGAGAAACTGCGATAAAAACAACGAGTGGAAATATTTCAATATTAGCATGACTGAGAACAGACTCAGAGCTGGGAGGATTACTTATGAACTGTAATCAGTTCCTGTTTACAAATCACATCACAAAACATGCAGTCAGTGGTATAATACTTTCAGATTATATTTAGATTACTCCTGAGCTAACCTTAGAGGTCTCGTATATTGAAGTGGAATAATCTAAGCATTTGCTAGAGTATTGCTATGCAGTTGCTAGGGTTTTCTGGATCTCTTAGATTACACATTTATGCTAATGTAATCTGACTACTTTTAGACTATATTTAGATAACTTTTGAGGTAACCTTTGCTTGATGATTCATATATTGACGTAGAATAATCTAAGCATTTGTTAAGAGTGTTGCTATGCAGTTGCTAGGGTTTTCTGTATGGTTGCTAGAGTGTTCTGGGTGGTTGCTAGGGTGTTATTGATTACAAATTACGTCACAAAATATGTAGTTGGTAATAAAATACCTCTGAGATTATACATTTATGCTAATGTAATCTGACTATTTTTGGATTACATTTGGATTACTTTTGAGCTACCCTTTAATTGAAGTTTCATATATTGAAGTAGGAAAATCTTGGCATTTGTTAAGAGTGTTGCTATGCAGCTGCCAGGGATTTCTGGGTGGTTGAAAAGTGGTTTCTATGGTGTTACGTATTACAAATTACATAAAATATGTAGTCAATTACAATATATCTTTTAGATTACACATTTATGCTTATGCAATCGGACTACCTTTGGATTACATTTGGATTACTTTTGAGGTAACCTTTTTTTGAGGTCTCATATACTTAAGTAGAATAATTTTAGCATTTGCTAGGTTGTTGCTAGGGTTTTCTGAATGATTACAATATAGTTGCTAGGGTGTTCTCTGTGTTTGCTAGCGTGTTACTGATCCCAAATTACATCACAAAATATGCAGTTGGTTATAAAATATCTCTTAGATTACACATTTATGCTAATGTAATCTGACTACTTTTGGATTACATTTGGATTACTTTTGAGCTACCCTTTAAATGAAGTTTCATATATTGAAGTAGGATAATCTTGGCATTTGTTAAGAGTGTTGCTATGCAGCTGCCAGGGATTTCTGGGTGGTTGAAAAGTGGTTTCTATGGTGTTACTTTTTACAAATTACATAAAATATGTAGTCAATTACAATATATCTCTTAGATTACACATTTATGCTTATGTAATCGGACTACCTTTGGATTACATTTGTATTACTTTTGAAGTAACCTTTATTTGAGGTCTCATATACTTAAGTAGGATTATTTTAGCATTTGCTAGGTTGTTGCTAGGGTTTTCACAACCCAGGCTCACTGTGGAAACATAGCTCCACGGACGTTTCTGGAGACCGCAAAATACGTCCCGGGAGGTACGTATATGTGCAGTTTTTGTTTTCGTGAATCCGAGAGAGGCCGCTGAGCCACGCTTTTTCGCGTCTGGAACGCCTCTCGGGAGTGCGCACCGTTCGCACCTGCTCTGTTCTGTTCTCGCGCGAAAAGACGCCGGAGGCCGCTGTTGAGCAACCGTCTGTCCGACTGACTGAATGATCGACTAGGTGGCCGGCCAATCGGCTGACCCAGCCACCCTCCTCCATCTCCTTCCCTAAACCCAAGCGACGATTTACAAAAGCCGTCCAGAAAAAAAAAGCAAAAGCCCTCGTCCGATTTTGACGTGTTGTTAGATTTCGCCGCATTCTCGCCCCATCACGAACTCGTTCGCTTTTATTTTTTGGATTCTGTTTTTCATCTTACCTGATAGCTGGAACCGCTCTTCCCTGGACTCGAACCCGGTTGTCGCCGCGGGTGGCTCCTCCTCCTCCTGGCCTCCGCTCTGCCGACGTAACACTACGAGCTAAGCGGACAAACTGGTAGCGGCAGGAAAGCCCTCCACATGAAGGTGAGCCGTCACAGCCGACGAGCGCGAAGAAGAGGAGCGGCGTCACACCGCCCCTTAGCATTCGCTCGAAAAAACGAAATGCGGCCGTACGTACCTCCGGCCACGTAAATCGCAGTCTCCAGAAACATCCGCGGGGCTACGTTTTCAGAATGAGCTTGTGTTGGGTTTTCTTGGACGGTTACAATATAGTTGCTAGGGTGATCTCTGTGGTTGCTAGGGTGCTACTAATTACAAATTACATCACAAAATATGCAGTCGGTTATAAAATATCTCTTATATTACACATTTATTCTAATGTAATCTGACTACTTTTGGATTACTTTTGGATTACTTTTGAGCTAATCCTTATTTGATGTCACTTGTATGTTGAAGCTGGATTCTCTTGAACTATTTTGACAGATAACTGACACAATATCTTCATTAATTTAAAAGCAAAAAGAGCCTCAACAAATTCTTTTTAAAGTGCAGTGATGGACAAAACACATACAGTTTTGCTCCTATCAAGTAAATAAACGAGTAATACATAAAATCTGTAATCTAAAACGTTGTTTACTCTAATTAAATGTACTAGATTACATTTGATCTATTACTTTTTAGCTTTAAATATGAATGCACATAAATATTATCATTATATCATAATTTCTAATAATGTTTAGTGTTATTTACTCGGGCCGCCGTCCCACTGTTCGTCCTCCATGTGTTCTTCTTTGATCCGAACGGATTTGATTCCATCTTCTTGCTTTTGGGGAAAAAAAATAAAGTTACTGTAAGAAACACAGCACCGGTCAATGATTTTAGAATAGCAATATTTAACGTTTTTTTAAAGGAGTCTCTTCAGCTCAACAAACAATCATTTATCTGATCCAAAATATAGCAAAAACTACATAAAAGTCAATTGTTTTTGCTTTTTAAAATAGCTGTTTTCTATTTAGCATATTTTTATTAAATTTAATAATAGTATTCAGTCACGAGATCCTCCAGAAATCACTATAATACACATTTGATCACATATAATCACCTCCAGAGTTATTTAATTAACACGAGATCCTCCAGAAATCACTATAATACACATTTGATCACATATAATCATCTCCAGAGTTATTTAATTAACACGAGATCCTCCAGAAATCAGTATAATACACATTTGATCACATATAATCATCTCCAGAGTTATTTAATTAACACGAGATCCTCCAGAAATCAGTATTATACACATTTGATCACATATAATCACCTCCAGAGTTATTTAATTAACACGTGATCCTCCAGAAATCACTATAATACACATTTGATCACATATAATCATCTCCAGAGTTATTTAATTAACACGAGATCCTCCAGAAATCAGTATAATACACATTTGATCACATATAATCACCTCCAGAGTTATTTAATTAACACAAGATCCTCCAGAAATCAGTATAATACACATTTGATCACATATAATCATCTCCAGAGTTATTTAATTAACACGAGATCCTCCAGAAATCAGTATAATACACATTTGATCACATATAATCACCTCCAGAGTTATTTAATTAACACGAGATCCTCCAGAAATCAGTATAATATGCGGATTTATTGTTCGAGAATCACTCAATATTATCATCATCAATTATCAACAGTTGTGTCATTATGTTCAGGATTCTTTGATGAAGAAAGATCAGCATTCATCTTAAGTTCATTTGTGTGTTATTCTCATATCAGCAGCTTTGGTCCATGTCAACGCTTGTGCTAAATATTCAATATATAATTTACAATCAATACTGTTTCTTAATCATTTATTGTAAAAAAAAGTGCAAATCACAACAACACTGATAAAGTAATTTAAGTGGTTTCAGCATGTATCGTAAATAAAAACCTTTAACATTTTATGCTATTCAAAAGCTTGAAGTCAGTATTGTTTAGAATATTAATAGAAAATAATATTTTTTATGCAACACGGATGCTTTCAATTGTTCAGATGTAATAATAAAGTCTTGTATTATGTCACGTAATTTGTCAAATAAATGCAGTTTTATCTGAACTTACTATTGATTAAAGAAAGCTGAACATTTCATCAATGATATTATGAAATGCATACTAGAATGATGTCTGAAGGACCACAGGGCTGGCGTATTGATGCTAAAATGCAGCTTATAAACAACAGGAATAAATTACTGTTAAAAATATATTAAAATGGGCGACACTGTGGCTCAGTGGTTAGTACTGTGGCCTCACAACAAGACGGTCGCTGCTTCGAGTCTTGGCTGGGTCAGTTGTCATGTCTGTGTGGAGTTTGCATGTTCTCCCTATGTTGGCGTGGGTTTCCTCTGGAAGCTCCGGGTTTTCCCACAGTACAAACATATGCGCTATAGGGGAACTGATGCGCTAAATTGGCCGTAGTGTATGAGTGTGTGTGTGAATGAGTGTGTGTGGGTGCTTCCCAGTACTGGGTTGCAGCTGTAAGGACATTCGCTGTGTAAAACACATGCTGGATAAGTTGGTGGTTCATACTGCTGTGGCGACCCCTTATGAATAAAAGGACTAAGCCGAAGGAAAATTATTAAACTAAAATAGAAAAGAGCTGTTTTAAATAGTAAAGATATTTCAGAATGTTACAGTTTTTGCTGTAATTTGTATCAAATGAAGCAGACTTGGTGAGCAAAAGAGACAAAAAATAAAATAAAAATGTTCGAAAAACCTTCACCAGTATATTATTCTGACAAATACATATTCAAACATGACAATAAAAACCGCTTACATGCTGTGGGAATGTCTGTGCTGAGGGATCATCAACATGTGTATTTGCCTGCGCATCTCCATCATGATTTTCATTGAGCTTTACAAGGTTGAGGTTTACATCTGATGAGGCATAAAGTGAGGGAAAAACATGATTATAAAATGGATCAACAGTTTTTTTTGTCGTCTCATACTTCAGTTTTTCAAATGTTCTGACCAATCAAATGCTCTCTAGTATCTGACATGCCCCACCCCTTCCTCTCGTTGGCTTCATTCAACTAAGCCATTTAAAACACCCAGCTCACGTGAATAAAGCTATTTGAAACACCCAAGTCATGCAACCAAAGTGATTCTAAACACTTAGATACGTGACCAAAGCGATTCAAATTCCCCCAGGTCACGTGACTCAAGCTATTTGAAACACCCAAGTCACGTGAGCAAAGTGATTCGAAACACTTCGATACGTGACTAAAGGCTGATTTATACTTCTGCGTCAAATGCCGGCGTATGCTACGGCGCTGACGCACAGCCCTTCGCCGTCGCCGTCACTGACGTGCACCTCTCAAAAAATGTAACTATACGTTGCAACGACGCGTAGCGTAAGCTCTGTGATTGGTCGGCTTGGTAGCGCTGACGAGTCTGGGCGGGACCTAGAGCCGCGCGAATGGCGCGAGCGATTGTTTACAAGTGTGGAGTCCCATGAAGGAGTTTTGTTTTGTGTTTACCTCATAGTTAAAGTTGTTGCACGTCCGCCGATTCCTGCCTCAAAATGAGCGAGTTTGAGCCACTTGTACATCCCATAAGTGTTCAGGAAAAGCAAAACAGCAGCGAAGAAACTCGACACAGAGACACATTTACAGCTCACTGCCAACTAGCGTTTCAGAAGTGTTAATGCAGATCAACAGAGACAG
Source organism: Danio rerio (assembly GCF_049306965.1). Classification (NCBI taxonomy): domain Eukaryota; kingdom Metazoa; phylum Chordata; class Actinopteri; order Cypriniformes; family Danionidae; genus Danio; species Danio rerio. Next base: position 61,902,303 of record NC_133177.1, read on the forward strand.
CGCGCAGTAGTATAAATACAAAGCTACGCGCGTTGCATGCGCCGTGGGTCACGCCAATCACTTGACGCAGAAGTATAAATCAGGCTTAAAGCGATTTGAAACAGCCAGGTCATGTGATTAATGCGAGTCGAAACACCCAGGTCACGTGACTAAAGTGTTTTAAAATACCCAGGTCACGTGACTAAAACTAATGAAAAGACCCAGGTCACATGACTAAAGGGATTTGATACACCCAGGTCACATGACTAAAGTGATTAGAAACACCCAGGTCATTTGACTAAAATAAATCGAAACACCCAGGTCACGCGACTAAAGCGATTTGAAACTCCCAGGTAACGTGACTTAAGCGATTTAAAACCCCCCAGGTCACGTGACTCAAGCAATTTGAAAAACCCAAGTCATGTGACCGAAGTGCTTCGAAACACTTAGATACGTGACTAAAGCGATTCGAAACAGCCAGGTCATGTGATTAATGCGAGTCGAAACATCCAGGTCACCTGACTAAAGTGTTTCAAAACACCCAGGTCACGTGACTAAAACTAATCTAAACACCAGTCACGTGACTAAAGCGTTTCGAAACACCCAGGTCACATGACTAAAGCTATTTGAAACACGAAGGTCACATGACTAAAGCAATTCGAAACACCAGTCAAGTAACTAAAGCGTTTTGAAACACCCAGGTCACGTGACTAAAGCTATTCGAAACACCCAGATCACATGATTAAAGCGATTCAAAGCATTGGTCATTTCAGAAGCCTTTCGAGACCTGGCGAATTTGCGTTTTATTGACAAGGTCAGAAAAAAACTATCCCATGTAGCCTAGTGAGTAACTGTGCCTGAAAAGTCCAGAGTTTGAATAGGTACAATTAATTCGGACATACTACTCGGCTCGCATACTGTTGTTAGCATCGCTACCAAATAGTATGCGATTTCGAATGCAGCTCATGTCTCCCTCTCTTTGTGTTTCAGTTTAGATTGTCAAACATCAATTTTTTTTTTTTTTACATTTCAAGGCACTTCGCGGGATACTAAAAATTGGGCGTGGTTACAACTTACGGCTCACGCTATTGGTTCAACCGCAGCGGGGCCTTCCCTACGTCATCAGCGAAAGGAAGTCATATTAGCGGAAGAGAAAAAGCTATTGTATTATGATTACAAAGACAAACAGCACATCAAACAGCACCACGTTGACTTTAATCATTAAGGTATTCAAGATTACCTCTGTGTACGCTGCTGTTGACCTGTATTCCCACGGAGCGCAGATTGGCTTGGTTCTGGCGGACCGACCGCAGCTCGCTCTCGGTGAACTGGAGCTTCAGCAGCAGACTCTGGACCTCCATCTGCCGGCGGCTCATCTCCTGCTCCACCGCCCGGCTCATCTCCAGCAGCGCGCATTTGGCGAAGCGCTCGATAATCGACGCCAGCTGCGCCTGGATGTCAGCAGATGTGGACATTTTAGTCGTTTAAATGTCGGTGGAGATCGTGTTTTGTCGATGGGAAGTCTGGGTGTTCTCCAGAGAAGCTCCGCGCGGTGTTTTCCTTTCTTTCAGCCGAGCCTGTGAATAGTCGCGCATGCATCAATAGTGTTTACACAAACCAAACAAAACACTTGGCCATTTCCTACTGATGTACGTCACTGCTTGACGGACCAATAACAGACTGCGCTGGGTCTCTTTAGTACCGTAAACACTACAATTGAAGCGCCTTCAAATACAAAACAATACACAAAATGGACTTGGCTTCAAAATATGAATGAATAACAATTTTCACAATATTCACGCTATTCTTTAATGCGTATGTGCGATTGTTTTAGAACTTTTGATTCAGTTGCCTATGGGAGAAATTACCAGGAATAATAAACAGTTAAAGCTTGTTAAACCAAGTACGTGTGTTCATGATTATACTTAAAAAGTAGAATAATATAATAAGAAAATAAAAGTTTGCAACATCAAGCAGCATAATGAGCTGTTTTAACGTCTAAAATGAAGGAGACCGGAAGTCTCGCGCCAAAAAGATTCCCGCTTGTTTGTGAAGAATAAGGTGAATGAACTATACTGGTTTTACTTAAACAATGATAAAAAAATCAACAATGTTTTAAGGCTTGTATAGGATTAATTAAATGGATACTTACTCTGATCGGCCTTTAATTAAAGAAAGAAAAAAAACACGTCATGGATAGGTAACTAGCAACAGGAAGACCGTTATTTACCACCGGCTGATTTGCGAGTTTCATATCACAGATTTCTTTGTTATTATGGACGTTCTGTCTCATCAACTTGCTTGATGAAATCCTAAACATTTTTCTAAACAATGTTGAATTCCGCTTCATATTGTCGCCAAAGCACAGATATTTACATTAGATGTCGCCCACGCTGGTGTGGTCTATTGGAAAGAGTGCGTCAACAGAGCCGCCATTTTAGTACAGGGTAGCGATGCTGAAATGAATGTGGGACCAAGGTGCAGTGAAGGACTGGCCATCCGGAGCCAGAGATATGTAAACATACATATATCTATCATATATCTATGATCGGAAGTTCAGTCAGTATGCAAGTTTTTTTTTTAAATTACAAAATTATATTTGTACATCACTTTTGTACATCGATGGATGAGTTACCGCACATGCATTGCCAACAACAAGCGTGTGGAATACAAAGGAGAGTCTGCTTCAAAATGTGAACGGATAATTAATTTCACAATATTCCCTTAATGATATACAATAATGCGGAAGTGTGATTATTTTAGAACTTTCACTACAGCTGCCTGTGGGAAATGTAATAAACGGTCAAAGTACTTGCCCTACAAACGAGTGTTCTTGACGTCAAAAGTAGAATAATATAATAAGAAAATAAAAGTTTGCAACATCAAGCAGCATAATGAGCTGTTTTTAATGTCTAAAAATCTATGTCAGTAAGGAAACTGGAAGTCTCGAGCTAAAAAGATTCCAACAGCTGCTCCTGCTTGTTTGAGAACATAGATATATACACTAGATGTCGCCTGGCCTATTGTCTATTTGACGGAATGCGTCAATAGCGCCGCCATCTTGCTACAGGGTAGCGCTCCTTTGAAATGAATGCGGGACCAAGGTATTTTGGAGGACTGTGGCCATCCAAAGCCAGAGATATACACATATACACATATATCTGTGATCGGGAGTTTTCCTGGATGTTAGTATGTAATTTTTTTTTTCTAATTACAAAAATAATTTTACATCACTTTTCTACATTGATGGATCAGTGACCGCACGGACATTCCTGACAAAAAGCTTGTGTTTGTGTGTACAGAAATGTACTATCCACCCTCCCTGTTAAATTTGATCTAATCATGTCCTGAAACACAGCTCCTCTCCTGCTTTCACTGCTCATACTGACGGAGGGAGCGATTCGTTTGTGAATGAATCCCCCGAACGACTCTTTCACTAACGTTAGCCGACAATAACACAAGTTTCTGGCAGCGCAGCATCTCGTTGTCATATTTCTATTGCATTGTTTGCTGATTTTATTCAACAAAACTAGCATAAGCCGAGTGTTTAGTGCGAGTTGGAGCTGCTTTGCCGTATGGTGAATGCAGTAAGTGACTGTTATCATCAATAATGTTACCTGATTAGCACAAAAGTTCAGAACATACAAAAACAGAAAAAAACATAATATTACCTATGAAATGTTCTGCGTCTGTGCTTTGTTTTCTTTGTTTACTCATTACTACACCCGTAGACAGCGCTAAAGTCCCGCATCTTCACGTAATAACACTGTCTTGACTAGTGCGGTTGAAAGACATTTGTCCTGGGAGCACTGTACCAATGTGGCGGCGCTATTGACGCATGCTCAGGGTCCCAATGCGATATCTAGTGTATATATCTATGGTTTGAGAAGATCAAGGTAAATGAGCTACACATAACACATTACACATAACAGAGCCGCCATTTTAGTACAGGGTAGAGCTCCTTTGAAATGAATGTGGGACCAAGGTGCAGTGGAGGACTGGTCATCCGGAACCATAGATATGTAACAAAACATAAATCTATGATCAGGAGTTTTCCCGGTGGTCAGTTTTTTTTTGGTTTCAAGTTTTTTTTTTTTAAATTACAAAAATTATAATTGTACATCACTTTCCACATTGATGGATCAGTGACCGCATGGGCATTGCTGACAAAGAGCGTGTAGAATACAAAAGAGACTGCCTTAAAAAAGTGAACGGATAATGAATTTCACAATATTCACGTAATAATATAGCCTACAATATTCTTCAATGCGGAAGTGTGATTGTTTAAAAATTTTCAATTCAGCTGCCTATAGGAGGATTGACTAGGAATAATAAATGGTACTTGCTCTACAAACAAGTGTGTTCAAGACTATATGTAAAAAGTAGAATAATATAATAGGAAAATAAAAGTTTGCAATATCAAGCAGTATAATGAGCTGTTTTAACGTCTAAAAATCAAAGTACGTGAGTGAGACCGGAAGTCTCAAGCCAAAAAGATTCCTACGGCTACTCTCTCCCGCTTGTTTGTGAAGAATAAGGTTTATCAGGGTACAACGCTAAGGACATTTTCTACAGGTCCGATGGATCAGTGGTTCAGATTTTTACTTACCTTGACAAAATTTTCACAAACTGCACCCAAAAAAAATAAATAAATAAATAAATAAATATATAATAAAAAAAATATATATATATATATATAAATAATAATAATAATAATTTTATATATATATATATATATATATATATATATATATATATATATATATATATATATATATATATATATATATAAATAAATAATAATAATAATAATTATATATATATATATATATATATATATATATATATATATATATATATATATATATATATCGCTATTTCTTAGCCAGATATTTTAAAAAATGTCTCAAAAATAATATTTGTGAATCTAGAATTTAAATATTTTAAAAATGTTAATAAATAAATGCAAAATACAGCACGCAGTATGGAAAATGTGCAGGTATTTTAATGCAAAACAAAAGGTGGCTGACTTAAGAGTCACAGCAAACTATGCAAAACGTCACTTCATTTTTTTTTCATCGTGTTGTACCCAAATAAATGTCTGTTTCCACAATGTTAGTGGTTGATTTCCGTGAGTTGTTCTGTAAAGGAGTGTCATTAATTTAGCTCTCAAATTTTTGTTCTTTATTAAAACACTTTACAAATGTAAAAACCTCGTCCTTGTCCGTGTACTCAGCCCAATTGAACCTACAGCTTTAATAGTCTTGTTATGATAAAAAAAAAAAAATCTTTTTTAGAGAGAAAAAAACTTTAGAAAAAGCAAGTTTAAGTTGCTATCATTCACACCAGTTGATTAAAAACATGAAATTATATAGTCCTTTCCACAAGAGTGAAAGTGAAAGTAAACAATGAGGAGGCTCATCTCTCATTCTTGCGCTGCAGATGCTATGTTTAACTGTTTTCTTGCTAGTGAAGCGCTCAGTTTTTCCACTTACAAAAGCGTTATGTAAATAGCAAATGCACCATGGCGTGACGCAACTGACTCTTGAAGGGAAATTCCTGGTAATGTTACAACTTCTCTCTCCGGAAAATAGCCAGAACGAATTTACCGGTATTTTTTAAAAAGGGCCTGTTCACACATACAACCTTTCCGAAAAATTGCCGGTAATTTTCAGGAAAGACCTGTATGTGTGAAAGGGGCTATTGATTGGTTTATTCTCAAAACACACCTATAACTCATTAAGAGAATAAGCTCAACCCTGTTAGACCATGCGCCACGGCGCAAAAGCGGATTTTTCCATCCTTAAAGGGTCACGAAACACCAAAACACATGTTTTGAGCTGTTGACAGTGGTATATGTGTCCCACACTGCTAAAAACACTAAAAAGTGTAAATTGGTTGTTTTTGCGTTATTTCAAGCAAATTCGTACTTCCGGTTTGAAACGAATTTTTGAAGCTGCGTCACGGTCATGACATAATAGCGTGTATTCCAGCGTGCAGACTGGACGTCTGTGCCAGAGTGAGTCTTATTACGTCTTACAGTGTGCTGCATTAATGCATGAGTAAGGCTTGGTTCAAACCAATCAGCGCGCTCTATTGTGCAGCTTCATTAATATTCATTACTGTCACAGAGTTTAGACGACAGAGACGCCACGTTGTGTTGGCAAAACAAGCGTGAAGTGTTGCTTTTATAGTTTGCTGCAGTGAAGTTTTGTTTTCATTTTCTCTCTGTGAGAGCGCAGCTGGAGTCACGCGTGTATTAACAGTGTAGGCGACGCTCGACAACAATAACTTACGTGTCTAAGGAGGATTATTGTTTACCTGAGAGCTGTTCTCATCTGCAAACGCTGAGATCCGGATTCGCTTGTAGTCTCCTCTTAATAAAGACGCGGCTCTAGTTGCTGGTGATTGTCCTGTCTCTAGAGATTTGGTAAGTGAGTGACCAGTGCTCTTTGTTTATTCAGTTTGTTCGCATCGAACTAAGTTAACTATTGCACCGAGTGTAAACATGTTAGCACCACAACCAAACTTTAACCTCTAAGTTTTAACCTCTAAGCATCTAAATTTCCGGGAAATGCTGAGTTTTTTTTTCTCTGATTCGCCGTGCGGTATCAAACACTGCATGAAAATACACGCTTAGAGCAGCTCCTCAAATCAAATATCTTGTTTGTCGCGAGGGACATGAATGAATTCCCTGAATGAAAGAGCCAAACTGCAGTTAAAGTCCACCATTTAATACTTTGGCAAATAATTCGAATACAGATGTCCATGTAAACCAAGTCACTTTCTCCCCTGTGTGTGTGTGTGTGTGTTTTGACTCTGAAACTCAGCGCGCCCAAATAGACGCTCCCACAGCATGGCTCTTTTCTTCCTCCGACACTCCCCCCAAAACAGAGCTGGACACGCCCACTTTTCTGACTTTTTCCAAAGTAGAAGTGTGAAAACATCCTCCTGAAACGAGGGGGTTTCATGGCCCTTTAAAATAGCAAAAGTGAATATATTGGATATATAAGTGGATATATTATAGGCTACAAAGTAAAAATATTTATTGAAAAATCAGGTTTATTCTATCAAATATTATTTTCCTACCTCATCTGAAGTTAAAACATTTACATTTTGTTTCCTAAAGTTTAATATAAACATGAATGAATAGTCTTTTTTACCATTATTACGGCATTAAAAAAGCTCTAAATTACTTTTTAAATTTGGCAGAAATGCCTCCAGTAGATTACAGTCAAAAACAAACCATATTTTATGCAAACACACAATCATAAATCATAAGAATTTTTAAGTGGTTTTCCATATATTATTCGCCCACTGTGAAATTGTTATTCTTTTTCAAGTATTTCCCAAAATACTGTTACAAATTCCAAATAAGAGTAAAAACAGTGACACAAACACGCATTCATATAACGAAAACACTAATTTATTGAAAAGGAATGCATATTATCTGGAACTACACAGAGATTAAAATGCATTGGTCTATACAGATTGTCTTATACGTACATCTGCCTGAGTTTCCTGAGTTGTGCTTTGTACATTTCTTTGAATTGACTTTTATAATGAAGCATGTAATGGTCAGATTACAGTCCCGTAATGATGAAATGGCTTCAAATGAGGTGTAAAGGATTTTTTAATGTTATTGCTGATATGTAAACCAACAATTTAATGTAAGAGTTTTGTTGTAGGCAACAAAGAAAAAATATTTTTTGAAAAAAAACTAAGCTGTATGGGCACCTGAAAATTGTCAGTTTCTCTGAATTCACTGGATTTAGGTTATTAGGTGGTTTCAGGGAAAAGTTTTCCTTAAAGGTCTGATAACAGCACACTGTAAAAAAATCTGTAATTTTACAGTTTATTTCCAGCAGCTGGGATGCCGGGAAAACAAAGTAAAATAGCGAAATTAAATTAAATTAAATTAAATTACAGAAATGTACTGTAAAATAACAAAGGTTGAATTACAGAAATTTAACAGAAATTAAAATAAAATTTAAGGAAATTTTATTTTTTAAATTTTATGTCAGTTATTTTATGTTTTTTTTTTCCAGGTACCTCAGCTGCTGTAAATAAACCGTAAAATTACGAATATTTTTTACAGTCTACCTCCAAATGTCTGAGCATTAAAAAAAATTCCCATAAAATTACAAGAAATATTTATAAATATTTTCATTTGTTTTGTTTAAAAAATATTTTATCAAATATTAATTTCTTACCTCTTCTGAAGCATGTTGTTGCCTAAAATTTAATATAAACCTGTCTGAACAGTCACTTTATCCATTATTAATGCATTTTCAAAAATCTCTAAATTACATTTTAAATTTGGAAGAAATGCCTCCAGTAGATTACAGAAAAAAACAAACAGTATTTTATGCAAACACACAATCGTAAATCATAAGAAACTGAGAATTTTCAAGTGGTCTCCATTACATTTTCCATATATACACTGTAAAAAAAATAAAATCTGTTATTTTACGGTTTTTGGCTATAGGGTGCCAGAAAAAAAACGTAAAATAACAGCCATTAAATTACAAATAATTACCACAAAATAACAGACGGTAAATTCTTCATTTATTGGGTTTTACAATACTCAGTTGGTTTGAGTTCTCTTCATTTATTCGGCTTTTACTCTGCTCAAATTGCATCATTTACTCAAATGGATTAAGTTCACAATATTAGTTTTTGAACTTAAATGTTTTGTAGCAATCGGTTTTTCTCAAATGGTTTGAGTTACCTTAACTTATTGGGCTTTACAGTGTAGCATTTAGTCCTCACTGAAAATAATCATCCAAAGACGATTCCTTGAATTTACTAAAATATTTTAAGTTAAGTGGTTGTAAACAATTTCTTTGGGCTGGATTTAAACAAACAAATTAAGTTAAACATTACTAAATGTAATTTGTTTGATTAAATTCAACACAAATAAATAGTTTGCAACAATTTTGCAGACAACTTTTTTTTTTTTTTTTCAGTGAAGTCTTCATAATGGTCTTAAAATGTTTTTAAAAGCTTTGAATTTAAACCTGCAGAAACACTGTTTAAATATTGTTATGTTTTTAATAACTAAATAAAATAAAACTATGATTTTGTTCTTGCTCCCGAAGAAAAATTGCAAATACAATAAAAAAACCTCTGTTGCTCTATTAAACATCACTAGGTCACTATATTTAAAATATTATATATATTTATATCTATAAATGAGAAAGTAGAATATATTTGTAGCGCACACAGCCTGCCATCCTGTATACACGCATTAATATTTTACAGGTTTGATCGGATATAATCATATGATCATTGTCTGATTTCAGTCAGTTTTTGCGTCTCTCCTGCTTGCCGAGAGTCTGTCCGTGTTTTCTCTGCTCCTCTTAACAGTGGCTCGAGCGACGGCTTCATCGAAACACAAACTAACGCAGCGTTTCTCCTCTTTCTCCAGCTTCCTCTCCTCCTCCTCTTCCTCTTCATCCTCCTCTTCATGATGATGATGATGATGAAGCTCCTGCGAGAGTCTGTTCTCGAAGCGCTTCCTCAGGTTTAACGCGGTGAGTTTGGAGTTTTGTGGTTTGGGAGGAACAGCAGGAACCGCTCTGGTTTGATGAGCTGCTCCTGCTGCTATTTTACGTGGAGAATCTCTGCGCTGGATGGTGATCTCCTCTTCAGAATGAGTCTGCTGGATTATTCCTGCCTTTTCTCCAGAGATCGTGATGTTATTTACGTCAGCAGAACTCGAAGTGTGTCCTTCAGCGTTTGCTGCATTATCATCATGCATTTTAGTCTGTTGTTTTGGCTTTTCTCCTGCATTTTCTTCATTGTTTTGCTCTGTATCATTCATTTCTGTGGCTTGTTTTTCTTCTTTCTCACATGTGGCGTTTTCCTCATTGTTTTGCATTTCTGTCTCTTGTTTTAGTTCTTTGTCTTCATCGTTTTGCACTATATCATTAATTTCTGTCACATTCTCTTGATTTCTTTCTTTATTTTTCTCATTTTCTGGATTATCTTCATTGCTATCTTGCATTTTGGTCTCTTGTTTTTGTTTCTCTCCCTCATTTTCAGCATTGTTTTGCTCTATATCTTGCATTTTATTCTCTTGTTTTTGCTCTTTTTTCTCATTTTCAGCATTGTTTTGCTCTAAATCTTGCATTTTAGTCTCTTGATTTTGTTCTTTTCCCTCATTTTCAGCATTGTTTTGCTCTAAATCTTGCATTTTAGTCTCTTGATTTTGTTCTTCTCCCTCATTTTCAGCATCGTTTTGCTCTAAATCTTGCATTTTATTCTCTTGTTTTTGCTCTTTTTTCTCATTTTCAGCAAGTTCTTCATTATTTTGCTCGATGTCTTGCCATTGGATCTCTTGGTTTTGTTCTTCTCTCTCAGTTTCTGCATTGTTTTGCTCTATTTCTTGCAATTCAGTCTCTTTCATCTCATCTTCTGTATTTTCTCCAATATTATCTTGCATTTCGGTCTCTTGTTTTTGTTCTTCTTTCTCGTTTTCTTCCTCGTTTTGCTCTGAATCTGTCACGTTCTCTTGGATTTGTTCATTATTTTGCCATAAATCTTGCACTTCACTCATTTGACTTTGCTTTTCTTCTGCATTCTCTTCATTATTTTGCTCTATGTCATTCATTTGAGTGACTTGTGTTTCTTCTTTCTCACATTTGGCGTTTTCTTCAACATTTAGCTTTAGATTTTGCATTTCAAGTGCATTATTTTGCTCTATATTATTAATTTCCATCACATTCTCTTGATTTCCTTCTTTATTTTGTCCTAAATTGTCCATGTCAGTCATTTGTTTTTGTATTTCTCCTGCATTTTCTTCATTATTTTGCTCTGTATCATTAATTTCACTCATGTCCTTTAGTCTTTTCTCCTCATCATCAGCATTTCCCTCATTATTCTGCTCTACATCGTTCATTTCAGCCTCGTGTTTTTCTTCTCTCTCCTCATCTTCTGCATTTTCCTCATTATTTTGCTGTAAATCTTCACTTTGAGCAGTTTTCTCTTGTTTTTGTTCTCCTTTATCATCATCTTTTGCATCTTCCTCTAAATCTTCTTGCCTCTCTGTGTTGTTTTGATCGTGTGCGCTCTCTAAATCTTCATTGTTTTCAGTCTTGTTCTGTTCTTCATCATCTTGAAGTGTTGTTTTCACGCTGGATTCTGGCTCGTCAGTCTCTCTTTGTGTCTTGATCTGCGTTTGTTCCTCTGATGCAGAATTTCTGTTGATGTCTTCATGAACACTGATGTGGTTTTTCTCGGGCTCTGGTGATGATGGTATCGAATCCGGTCCGAAATACGTGTCTTCTTCACTTTCTGCAGATTCTTCTTCTCTTCTGCACACAAACAAAAGGCAAATATTACACAAATAATACGCATTTCATGCCGTTTCATAGTAATGCAACACTATTAATACTATTAATGTTTTATTTACAACTATTTTTAAAGAACGCCACGGCTTATTGTAATATAGTGTATACCAAAGGCCAGCTGGCATGTGCAGACCAAAAGCCTCCTCTTTAGAGAATTGACCTCCAATGCTGGAATCGCTGGTTTGATCCCTGCTCGGAACGAATGGGTGAGTGCAGGACCAGTTGTAATATGGTAAATGTAAATACTTTTGAATGCCTTGGATTTTACTACAGTCATCGGTGCTGTATAACATTCCTTATATGTAAAATTACAGAACAGTGACTGGGTAATTAATTACTTTTGTTGTATGTCTACTTAATTGAGTTGGTCTGTTGTGAGCATTTGACATTTTTGCAGCACAGTGCTTTCCCACACTTTAACCAGCAGAGGTCGATTTGGAAAGCTTCAACGTTTTTCCAATGCAACAGAGTCAAACGATTCCAATAGTATCTGGATGCAGCCTTTATGATGCAAGCTGAGATTGCATCACTCAGCGATGCAATGTCAGACACAATGCTCTCAATGGAGTGAGTGACGTCACTGTGACGGGTAGGGTTAGGGGTGGGGTTAGGTGAGCGCATTAAAAAGCATTGGATGCAGCTCAGATTGCACTGCACCGAGTCTGCAGCCAGACCCCTCTCATTGATTCACTGGTTCAGAAAGCTTCGTTTAACCATCGCAACCATTCCAAACCAATATTCTTTTCATTATAATCTTTTTATTAATATTATTGTCAGTAGAGAAGATTAGAGCATTTATGTGAACACAAGCTCTAAATCTAAATAAATTAAAAAAAATCGACTATATATAAATATATATATATATATATATATATATATATATATATATATATATATATATATATATATATATATATATAGTTGAAGTCAGAATTATTAGCCTCCCCCTTGAATTTCATTTCATTTTTTATATTTTTAAAATATAAAAACATTTTATTTTTTATTTTTATTTTTTTACATATTATGCTGTTTAACAAAACAAAGAAATTTTCACAGTATTTCCTCTAATATTTGTTCTCCTGGAGAAAGTCCTATTTTTTTTTCAGCTAGAATAAAAGCAGTTTTTAATTTTTAAACACTATTTTAAGGTAAAAAATGATTAGCCCCTTTAAGCTATCAGGGGGGCTAATACTTCTGACTTTAACTGTATATATATATATATATATATATATATATATATATATATATATATATATATATATATATATATTTATATATATATATATATATATATGAGTGTGTATGGGTGTTTCCCAGTGATGGTTTGCAGCTGGAAGGGCGTCAGTAAAACATATGCTGGATAAGTTGGCGGTTGGCGGTGGCGCTGTGGCGACTCCTGATTAATAAAGGGACTAAGTCGAAAAGAGAATGAATGAATGAATGAATGAATGATCCATCCGGATTATAAATATTTTTTTTATATAAAAAATCTAATAAATTAATTTTATTATGTTTTTGTGTAAAAAATATATGCAGAAATATTTAATTTAATTATCAAATGATTATTTTATATTTATTAAAAGTAGTAGTATCACATACAGGCTTGGTTCTTTAATTTTATATATAATTAATATTCAAGGGCCATCAAATGAAAATGAAAAGCATCAGACGTTTTAAATTCAATTAATTACTTTAATTATATATATATATATATATATTATTTGTGTGTGAATAAAACTATGCAGAAATATTTAATTATTAAATTATTATTTTATATTATATTAAGTTTTCAAGATACGTATTGTATCTTGCAACCCATCTCTGAGAAAATTTTATCTTTTGTCATATCTAAATACATAAACTGGAATAATTAATATTTAATCAAATCAAGTTAAAATAAATTTAATTAAAATTTTCATTATTCAATTTGTACATTAAAATATTATATTAATTATTACCTTTAATACAGTTTATTTTAATTACATTTATACATGCTATTCATATTTATGTATGACAACTACAGAACATGAGATGTATACATAATTTTATGCTACATTTAATAGTATTTTTTGTGTCGTATTGAATTTATACAACCTTTAAGTACAAAATATGTTTACTTACATCAACACATGACAAAATAAGTTATAATTTTGGAAATGTTCAGTCGCTTACCTCAGCACGTGTTTATTATTCTCCACATCTACTGAATTTCTGCTTTCATTCGTCATTAATGACTCAGTTTTACTGTCATCTTTCAATGATAAAGCTATCGGAATCCTGTCTTCTGATTGGCCCACTGATTGTGCAATCTCATCAGAGCGTTCTGATTTGCTAGATGGAGTCTGAGGCCCCGCCCACGAGAGGCTATGAAAATCCCGACAGGACGGCAGACTCTTACAAAACATGTCCTCATATTCTGAGCCTTTATCAGACTCATCTTCATCATCATCATCATCATCATCTTCATCATCAGCAGGACTATAGTCGTCATCTGAAGATAATGACAGCGCCGGCAGGAAGGGGCGGGACTTATAAGGCAGGCTGTGTGATTTTCCCGGAAGTGGTCTGTGTGTGAACGAAGGGCTGCTGGATTTGGGTTTTTCACAGTTTTCGCTGCAGTTCTGTGCTGGAGATAACACAGCCTGATCTTCATCTTCATCCTCCTCATATTCTCCTTCAAAACACGGAGCCTCCACGGAGAACTCAGGCTGAAATGCAGAAGTAAAGCAGACGTCAGACAGAAAGTAAAATAAAAAAATTAAAAGAAAGTTTTTTACATTTACGTTTAGTCATTTAGCAGATGCTTTTATCCAAAGCGACTTACAAATGAGGACAAGGAAGCAATTTACACAACTATAAGAGCAGCAATGAAGAAGTGCTGTAGGCAAGTTTCAGGTATGTAAAGTGTAAAAAGCAAAGCATTTGTAATTTTTTTTAATACAGTTAGCGGTGGAGCCAGAGAGGCAATTGCAGATTAGGAAGTGTAGTGGAGACTAAATAGTTGAGTTTTTAGTGGTTTCTTGAAGACAGCGAGTGACTCTGCCGTTCTGATGCAGTTAGGGAGTTCATTCCACCAACTGGGCAGATTGAATGCGAGAGTTCGGGAAAGTGATTTCTTCCCTCTTTGGAATGGTCTTACAGGATTCACAGAAAGCAAGTTTCTGGAGGGCACATACAGATGTTACTACTTCAATGTGTTCCTTGTACCGCCATTCATGCCGCGGCGACGGCGGTGCTTGATGCGCCAGCAGCATTTGACCGCTGGGTGGCACTTTAACCACAGATATTCAGCTTTGCCTTTTCACAATGCTAAACAGACTGTTCTGTAGGCGTAGCTTACTGTATGTGATGTGATGTGTTCAATTAAAATATAATTTTAATTTAGTTTTTCTGGTAATAGACATGCTCTTACACTATACTATGCTGTAGAAAAGATACATGGTGAGAAGTCAAAAAGCTAATATAAGAATTAAGTTATTAGCCTTCAGTGCCCGATTAAATTGCGTTGGGGTGAAAATAATGTTTTGATTTCTTTGACTATCATGGCAATGTTATAATCTCAAATCTTAAACGTGCGCATATGAAAAACAGCAAAATAATATAGATTATCCTGCCGATAGAGCACATCACCTCACAGTTGTGAACTTGCGATCACCTCAACTTACATTTAATTTTTTTTTTACCTGGTTTATTGTAAACTTATTAAGTGCAAAGAGGATTCGTTTTGGAAAATAGAATTGAAGAAATGAAAGACAACTAAAATGAAAGCACAAACATTCAGTACAAATAATTAGTCTTAAATAAATAAATAAATAAATAAATAAAGCAGTCTTTTAGTCTAAATATAGAGAGATGTAGTGTTTGCTATTTTGATAGAACTAAGACTAGACATGTTCATTTATATTTTTAATTTACGTTTTTATTTACATTTTCGTTGTTGATTATATTTACGATCTCATTTTATGTTTCAATTATAGTACATAATAATAAACGAATAATGAAAATAAATGAATAATGAAAATATTACATAAATTAAGTCTGGCAGGTTTATTTTTAATAATTTAGTTTCAGTTCCGTTTTTTTGTTTCAAAACGTCAATGTTCTGCTTTAAAGTATAACTGTTGTTTTGTTTTGTTTTTTTACTTAATGGCTCAGTATGTTTTGTATTTTATTTTCATATTCAGTCACCTTGCATATGCGTGTGAAATATAATGCCGCATAACCGCGGAAAAAGAAGAAAAGGCTGTCAGTTAAAGCTAATTAATCAAAATAAGCTATATTAAAATACAGCATTTATGTTAATACAGGCAGAGTGTGAACAAACGGCTAAGATATGTGCTTGCCTTGTCCCGCAAGTTTATTTTTAATAATTTAGTTTCAGTACTATTAATTTTTTTCTCAAAACGTCAATAGCACCTTCAATAATCTAAACATTAAAGATGGGCCGCAAGATGTGTTGAGTGGCTATATGTGAAGAACAATGGCAAAGCTAAGTGTGATTATTGTAATAAACTAATAAGTTATAAAGCAGAGTCCCGACCAACAGGACTGACTAAGCATATGCGGTTGGCTCATTCTTCACGAATATAGAATTAAAATTATGGCGCGTTAGGTTCATTGTGCATCCTGCAGGTGCAACCAACAAGGGTTGTTCATTTGAGTTTAACTTTTTGAGCGTTATAAGCAGCTCGTTGTTAGTTTTTATTTAAATATATCGAGCCGAAACTAAGCAGCGCATTCTCTCCGCCTCCTCGTTTATAACCAGCGGGACACGCCACTGAAGCAGTGGAGGACACTCCGTCGTTCATAATCTTTGCTGATGTGTCGGAGTCGAAAGAATATATCAAAGAGGAATGTTCTTTTGACAGTCCCGATATGTTCAATCTTTTTTTCCCTGTCATTTCTCTTCAGCAAATTATATTTTTAAAGCTGCTTGATTCTTTTAAAACCGAAAGCAGAGCCCGTCAATTTGTGTTTTTTCATAAGATACTCCTCTATCAAGGTTTTATTTTATGAGTATTCTTTAATGTGCTTTTTAATAGTTTTATTTTATTCAAAGCAGCACCTAAAAGCGAATTTATCCTCAAAACGTGGCATGAGAGCGATGCATGTCATGTGTCGCATATTGCCTTTTTTTCTGATCTTTTTGCATAAAGGTTTTAATCAAAAGACAGGTAATTTAATTACTTTCGATGTGCTAAAATATTTGTTAAATAAATGTTATTTCAAAAAAAGCATATGCAATGTGCTCTGACAGGTAAAATCCGATTCTTTCTCTCTTTCAAGTTCAAAGCAAATTTGAATGCCAAAGGATTTTAGATATGCATATACAAGACTATGTAGTATATTAACATCAACAAATTAATAAAATAAGTAGCAAATGAGAAATAAATGACAGACAAGTTGAACAGACATTATCTCTAATTATCAGAATTGCAAGATTAAAACAGCTGAATATAGGCCTAAATAATCTAGAAAGCAACTACTGCGCGCTGATATTTCTTCTTCTTTTTTTCGGAATAACGAACAATTTCAACCGCGGGGAGATACCGACAGCTTGATTTGCAGTATTTTCTAACATGTTAGAAGCGGGCAGCGGACATCAGCTAGCCGTAAAGACGGGCCCGCACAAAAAAAACATGGCTGCCGGTGGAGAAGCGGCTGTGCCCTCAGCAGCTGATTGAGACTGAGCTGCATATCCCGAGTGCACTAAATACTCCGAGATCCGGGAGAAATTCTACCCGATAATCCAACACATACAAAACAACTTTGAGTCCCTGTCGAACAGAACCCATCTTACTGGGGGAGTGTGTGTGCTGCTGTGTGTTCACCCAACAATACCCGCTCCTGTCTCCAACACACAAATACTGGAACTCTTTATGTGGACTTACTTTTGATAATAGGCTACTATTATTACCTTTATCCTGTTTAATGTTATCAAAAATCTATTTTTATTTTTATTATTATATTTTTATTTTTTATTCTATTTTTATTTTTATTAATCATTTTTTTATTAGCCTATATGTTATTTTCATATTTGTTTGCACTACTGCCCTTTTTGCACTGTCTTGTTTGTGAGACGCGCACTGCTTTGGCAAAACGAATGTACAGTTACTTGTCATGCCAATAAAGCACCTCAAATGTGAAAATAGCCTAGGCAACAAATAACAAATAGTAGTGTAATAATAACAAAAAATGCCCTTTTCATTTTCATACAATAGGCCTATGTGTGGGTTTTGACAATATGTGTTTAATTAAGCTATAAAGATCAGATGAAATGCATAGTGAAATATGAAATAAATGTCTCTTTTGCTGAAAATTTAATTAATCTATATATTTATTATTTTAAAAATCAACTAATTTTTGCCCAGAGAAAGAGGCGCGCGGCACTAGCGGACATGGGGTGCTTTTCCCAAAAAAGACGTACAGTAACTTGCAGCTGAACTATGCACAGTTTGGGGAAAAAAAGGATATAGTGATGCATGTCCCCCAAAACCCCTAGTTTCTCTGTCGCAGATCCATCATTTAAATCAGGTTAGTTATAAGTAAAACGCACATAATGATAAAGCACACCATCATCACGAGGGCAATTAAATAGACAACCTAAACATATTTTTAATTGTTTATTTATGTAATGTGAGTTTTTATAACTTTGTTCTTTAAATTATTTATAACTTAGGCTATTCTATCGAGATGACACCATAAAAGGCCTTCAATGCATTGATATAGGTAATAGGGATACAATGAAAAGCCGATTTTCACTATTGACCCTGTTTTTATTCATTGACGGCTTCCCAACGCCGCTTTTCTGTTGCGCGAAAAAAAGCTGCTGCAAATAAGCAAATTTATGACAAAACAATTTTAATAGTTTCATAGTAGTAGATGGTGTGCTTCATCTGCGTGATTCTGATTTGACATTCTTCCGCTAAACTTGCACTGTGTTGATGTGTAAATGGACTATGTGTTGATGTGTTAATGGGCTATGATCTTTGCTATTGAGTTCTCTTTGCAACTTTCAATTTCGAGGTGGGGGAAGTGGGAAGAGGCAATTCAAATGTACCATCTCTAAAAAAAAGGCCGCTTACGCGGCATTTGTGTTTATTATTACCTTATTTTTATTTTATTATTATTAATTTATTCATTCATTCTTCATTCATTTTCTTTTCGGTTTAGTCCCTTTATTAGTCTGTGATCGCCACAGCGGAATGAACCGTCAACTTATCCAGCATATGTTTTACGCAGTGGATGGCAGGAGGGCCAGCTGGGGCTTCGGGGGACGGAGTGAAAGGAATTTGCCCCGAGTCTGGGAAAGATGGCTTGCCGTAATTACACTATAGTTTTCCTATCGCACACATGCGCCAAACAAATAAACAAATAAATAAAAAGGAAAAGAAAACATCTAGACTTATAGGCTGAGGTCTTTTTGCTTAAAATCGCCCTTATGTTTCCGTTTTAAATGTAAGGCTGTTGCATAGAATAATACAATTTTAATTTATAAGTGATTTTGCTGCGTCCCCCTTGATGTTTCAATAACGCATAATAATCTACACACCATATTAAAGACACAGCAGACATAAAGGTTGTGTGTGAGAGACCGAGCAAAAGAGCGCTCTCTTCACAGCTCTGTGTATGCGGCTAGCGGCTTCTTTCTTTTTGTTATTTATTTTGCAGATAATACACCATATGAATACAACAGAAAGACATAACACTTTACAAATTACCTTTTGTAGACTCAAAACAAGTGTCATATCTTGATAAGCCTAAGCCACATTGAAATATAATTTAAAGAATTACATTATCGGATATAATAAAATCGCATTAAATAAATAAACCAATATAAAACAAGCAAAAGCAAGCTATAACAGTTTAGGTAGGCCTATACATAAATAAAACCGTTAAAGCCAAATCAAACTTTTATTTTACAAGATATTTTCTTTTAAAAGATTTTAGATATTTTCTAAAAACAATAAACACCAGAGAAGGTTTAGAATTTATAAAGTATTTGGATATGATGATAATAATCAAATCGTGCAAACAGAGCATTTTTGGGAACACGTTTCAGGTCTCTCCAGTGCATTTGGGCTGAATGTTTGACTGTGTCTAAATGAGGATGTTATAAAATACATTTTCTACCGAGTTATTAACGGATGCACGATGCCAACACTCGGGGGACGTTCTGGGGGCTGGGTTTGCGTTACGCGCTGCGAGCTATAGGCCGACAGTGGAAATGCGACATGACTTCGGTCTCGATGCCCATTAACACCTGAAAGACAAGCTTTTGGTTATGAGACGGGGGAAGGGGTATGTCTCCACCCTCAAGTGTTTTCCACAAACATGGTTACACAAAATCCAAAACTCCCGAGGACGGATGGCGTAACCGTAGCAAAACCTATGCGTTTTAAAACCAAACCGCAAATGGGGCCTTATGAAAATGAATGTTTCTATGCACAGCAACTTCTGGACTGAACTATACTTGTTATTTAAAATATCTCTATTACGCTCTAGCATTCGCCAAAACGAATTTGTACATACAAACACCGAACATAGCCTAGCTGAATAGGGTGTTGCCTGCTGAGCCATGACAGCAGCAGACAATTCCGCACGACCATAAAGCCTTCACCCGACAGTTATTTTCTAATATTCACAACGCGAGCCACAACAATAGACATGCCATGCCCATCATCCTTACAGACAACTTCGCTTTAAACTGTATTAAGGTCCCATTTACACTGCACAGCAGTTTTATATAAAACGTTAATGATACATATAACAGGCTACATTTTGATGGTGAAATAACCTTTTAAACGATGGCTTTTTATTTCAGTATTCAAACATTAAATAACGAATGCATCAAGTGAAATAACGAATATGCAAAAACACATGTATATAAATATAAAGGACTATTATAATTAGCAAAATGCTGCTCTATAGACAAATACTGCTTGACATTTTAGAAAATGTTTTGCGTATACCCAGTACCGAGAACAAACAAACAAAAGCACATGGCTTGTTAATCAATTTAATCAAGCTCTAGCCATGAATAAAATAATAGACTATTTTATTATTTTAATATTTTAGACGACGGGTTAGTAATTATATTATAAATGGTTATGTTCAGATCAATGAAATAATAACTTTAATAATTCTGCTTTGCATTTTTCTATGCATTACTAACATCACTAAACCATACATTTGTTTTATAAGTTAACCAAATATTTGCAGAGATTCAGCGGTTTTTTTTTTTCTGACGCGTCAAATTCAAATACAAAACATACTGAGCCATTAAGTAAAAAAACAAAACAAAACAACAGTTATAGCTACTTTAAAGGAGAACATTGACGTTTTGAAAAAAAAAACTGAACTGAAACTAAAGTATTAAAAAAACAAACCTGCTAGACTTAATTTATGTCCTGCGGCAAAAATATTTTTATTATAATCTGCTTAAAATAGGTCAAATTATTTTATTTTTTTCTGCTTTTGATGAAGCTGCATTCAACTTAAGCTCAATGTCGGCAATGTCTTTAAATAAATAATATATCTAGGCCTATTTTCATTATTCATTAATTTTCATTATTCGTTTATTATTATCTATAATTGTTGAGACATAAAATGAGATAGTAAACTATAATCAACAACGAAAATGTAAGTAAAAACAGAAATAAAAACATAAATGAAAATGTCTTGTCTTAGTCCTGTCAAAATAGCAAACACTGAACATCTCTCTATATTTAGGTTAAAAGACTGCTTTATTTATTTATTTATTTATTTATTTATTTATTTATTTATTTATTTAAGACTACTTATTTGTACTGAATGTTTATGCTTTCATTTTAGTTGCAAAAAGATCAGAAATTGATCTCGCACGCGCAGGGAAAAAAGGCAATTATGCCACACATGACTTGCATCGCTCTCATGCCAAGTTTTGAGGATAAATTCGCATTTAGATGCTGCTTGAAATAAAATAAAACTATCAAAAAGCACATTAAAAACTTTAATAAAAAAATTAAAACATTCATAAAGGAGTATCTTATGGAAAAACACTATGGGCCCTGCTTTCGGTTTTAAAAGAATCAAGCAGCTTTAAAAAATATCTAATTTGCTGAAGAGAAATGACACGAAAAAAAAATAAAATAAAAAGATTAAACATATCGGGACTGTTAAAAGAAAATTCCTCTTTGATATATTCTTTCGACTCCGACATCAGCTAAGATTATGAATGACGGAGTGTCTCTCCTGCTTCAGCAGCGTGTCCCGCTGGTTAAACGATGAGGCGGAGAGAATGCGCTGCTTAGTGAACCTAACGCGCCATTATTTTAATTCTATATTCGTGAAGAATGAGCCAACCGCATATGCTTAGTCCTGTTGGTCGGGACTCTGCTTTATAACTTAGTTTATTACAATAATCACACTTAGCTTTGCCATCGTTCTTCACATGTTGCCACTCGGCACATCTTGCGCTCCATCTTTAAACAAATGTTTACATTATTGAGGTGCTCTCCGGCGGCGAAGTTTCTGGCAGAGTAGCGAGTGAAAAAATGTGCTTGCAGAAATTGGAATCAAAATTTAAATTATATATAACAAGCATCGTATTCTTTCTAATCCTCGCCCAGTTTTAATACAAGTTGTTTTTATATTTGTGGCTGTGAAGTTTATTAAGAATATATATATATAGCCTACTTTATTTTTTTATACTTTAAGTGATCTGCTTGAGGTAGGTCACGTTTATCAATGGTAAGTTTTAGCCTAAGTTTACATCATTAACATAATGTGTTGCCTGTAGCCTAAAGGCCGCAAATGCATTAAAAGGCAAGCGCATATCTTAGCCTTGAGTTTGTTCACACTCTGCCTGTATTAACATAAATGTTGTATTTTAATATAGCTTATTTTGATGAATTAGCTCTAACCTTCGACAGTTTTTTCTTCTTTTTCCGCGGTTATGCGGCATTATATTTCACACACATTTGCAAGGTGACTGAATATGAAGTTAAAATACAAAACATACTGAGCCATAAGTAAAAAAAAAAACAAAAAAACAAAACAACAGTTATAGCTACTTTAAAGGAGAACATTGACGTTTTGAAAAAAAAATGAACAGAACTGAAACTAAATTATTAAAAATAAACCTGCAAGACTTAATTTATGTCCTGCGGCAAAAATAATTTTATTATACTTTTAGTGATCTGCTTAAGGTAGGTCAATTTATTTTTCTCAGTGTTTCACGTACTGTACGGCAATGTCTTTAAATAAATAATTTATTTAGGCCTATTTTCATTATTCATTTATTTTCATTATTCGTTTATTATTCGTTTATGTACAATTGTTGAGACATAAATAAGATAGTAAAATATAATCAACAACGAAAATGGAAATAAAAACAGAAATAAAACATAAATGAAAATGTCTTGTCTTAGTCCTATCAAAATAGCAAACACTGAACATCTTTCTATATTTAGGCTGCTTTATTTATTTATTTATTTATTTATTTATTTATTTATTTATTTATTTAAGACTACTTATTTGTACTAAATGTTTGTGCTTTCATTTTAGTTGTCTTTTACTTCTTCAATTCTATTTTCCAAAACGAATCCTCTTTGCACTTAAAAAGTTTACAATAAAGCGTGTTAACAAATTTTAAATGATTAATGAAGGAATTATAATGCTTTGACTTATTGTTTAATATCATTTACAAGCACAGTAGCTGTATGATCTATTTCTGTCCGTTCGCATCCCGTCCCTTTGCGCCCCCTGGCGGCTCATTCACAAACTGCGGTCATACACTAAAAACAGAGCGGCACCTATTTCAAACGGCGGCGGTACCAGCCGCGGCGTTAAAAGCCACTTTGAACTCTCACCTACTGTACATCTGCAAAAATGAGAGCAGATAAGAAGGAGCAAAGCCAGAAGTCGCTTTGTAAGCAAACATCAGAGCTTTGAATTTAATGCAAGCAGCAACTGGCAGCCAGTGCAAACGGATGAGCAGCGGAGTGACGTGTGCTCTTTTAGGTTCATTAAAGACCACTCGTGGAAGTCTAAATGTCCTAGAACCATACGCAAACAGCTGAAAACAAGTCTAAATGTCCTAGAACCACACACAGACAGCTGAAAACAAGTCTAAATGTCCTAGAACCACACGCAAACAGCTGAAAACAAGTCTAAATATCCTAGAACCACACACAAACAGCTGAAAACAAGTCTAAATATCCTAGAACCACACACAAACAGCTGAAAACAAGTCTAAATATCCTAGAACCACACACAGACAGCTGAAAACAAGTCTAAATGTCCTAGAATCACACGCAAACAGCTGAAAACAAGTCTAAATATCCTAGAATCACACGCAAACAGCTGAAAACAAGTCTAAATGTCCTAGAACTATACGCAAACAGCTGAAAACAAGTCTAAATGTCCTAGAACCACACACAAACAGCTGAAAACAAGTCTAAATGTCCTAGAACCACACACAGACAGCTGAAAACAAGTCTAAATGTCCTAGAATCACACGCAAACAGCTGAAAACAAGTCTAAATATCCTAGAATCACACGCAAACAGCTGAAAACAAGTCTAAATGTCCTAGAACCACACGCAAACAGCTGAAAACAAGTCTAAATATCCTAGAACCACACACAGACAGCTGAAAACAAGTCTAAATGTCCTAGAACCATACGCAAACAGCTGAAAACAAGTCTAAATGTCCTAGAACCACACACAAACAGCTGAAAACAAGTCTAAATGTCCTAGAACCACACACAGACAGCTGAAAACAAGTCTAAATGTCCTAGAATCACACGCAAACAGCTGAAAACAAGTCTAAATATCCTAGAATCACACGCAAACAGCTGAAAACAAGTCTAAATGTCCTAGAACCACACGCAAACAGCTGAAAACAAGTCTAAATATCCTAGAACCACACACAGACAGCTGAAAACAAGTCTAAATGTCCTAGAACCATACGCAAACAGCTGAAAACAAGTCTAAATGTCCTAGAACCACACACAGACAGCTGAAAACCAGTCTAAATGTCCTAGAACCACACGCAAACAGCTGAAAACAAGTCTAAATGTCCTAGAACCACACACAGACAGCTGAAAACAAGTCTAAATGTCCTAGAACCACACGCAAACAGCTGAAAACAAGTCTAAATGTCCTAGAACCACACACAGACAGCTGAAAACAAGTCTAAATGTCCTAGAACCACACACAGACAGCTGAAAACAAGTCTAAATGTACTTACACGCTGGTGGTCTCGTTGCTGAAGTGCTTCTTCTACTAACTAAACCTAGTGCACTGAATATATACCCTTTACTTGGCGCTTGGACAAGCCTCGAGAGTAAAAACAACAGAAACTGAGGCGGGGGGTGCTACACACACAAGCTCTTACAGTAACCAAGGAAACAGTGAGTAAATTTTCTAGTACCACACACAAACAACTGAAAACAAGTCTAAATGTACTTACACGCTGCTGGTCTCGTTACTACAGTGCTTCTCCTTTGATGTTAGTTTAAGTATGTTAGGATATCTGTAAGCTATTTTGCTTCAAAACGGCGAGAACATCCACATGTAGGAGATATAAACCTGTCATGAACATCTAAAGCTTGCAGTTTGGCTCTACCGCCTAAATTGATAGATGATTTACTTGCCGTCTCCTCATACATTCAAGCTGCGTCCCAAATGGCACACTATACCAATGCACCATGTACTTATGCACTTACACACTCAACAGTATAGTATATGTATGTAGTGGCGTCCCAAATGGCACACTAATGTTTTTTTACTAAGCGGAAATTCAAACCGTTTCCCTGATGACGTTTGACGGTCGCCAAATCAGTGAAAAAAACTACCGAATTATCAAATAATACCTGCCGTGAGTATAACTGCATTCACCATCGGGAGGCGCTATAATCACTCTCGTAGGAGAATTTTGCTTTCACCATCCAAAATAAATAAAGTTATCCAACATGTGCGCCCGATAGCTCCGCCCCTTCCGCTACGCAAGCAAACCTGCAGCTGTTGAGTGTGTGAAGTGTCCATCATTACACACTTCATTATACCAGCTGAATGAGTGCATCATCCGGGTAATTAAAGTGCACTTATTATTATTAGAGTTTTCAGTGTGAAAACACTACTCACACTATTTATACTACAAAATGGCATAGAATAGTGCATAAGTATGCGATTTGGGACGCAGCTTCAGTTGCTCATCAAATCTTCTGACCAATCAAATGCTCTCTATTGTCTGAGATGCCCCGCCCCCTTCTTCTCAGCTCCATATACAGTGCATCAGGAAAGTATTGATAGTGCTTGACTTGTTCTACATGTTTTAATGTTACAGCCTCATTCCAAAATGGATTAAATTGATTGATTTTCTCAACATTCTACACACAATCCCCCATAATGATAATATTAAGATCAATATAAATAATAAGATCAATATAAACACACCTGGTTTGAGACAGAGTTGTCCATCGAGTCCAGAAACCCGAAAGCCTCCTGCAAATCCAGCTCCTGTTCTTGAAACTCACAATAAATCGGACTGACCGGCGTCTGCTGGACGTGTGCTCTCATGTCTGAGGAGAAATGATCACAGTTAGTCTTATTTAATTTTAGTCAGCTCAAAACATGAGGAAACAATGTGCTCCTTCACATGTGGGAATGATTTAGGATTTAAGGATTTAGTTTTAAGGATTTAATTTTGAAGCAGCATCTACATACCACAATTGTATGTATGTATATATATATATATATATATATATATATATATATATATATATATATATATATATATATATACTGTATGTGTGTTCTGGTTATGTTTGCTACACATTATAAACAGATAAATAAATGCAGTGGTCAAATCTTGCATCATTCAGCTTTGACTTTTAAAACAGTTACATTTTTTCTATCTAGAAATAATTTTGAAAAAATAATCCATGCTTTGTTGACGCAGTGGCGCAGTAGGTATTGCTGTCGCCCCACAGCAAGAAGGTCGCTGATTTGAGCCTCGGCTGGCTCAGTTGGCGTTTCTGTGTGGAGTTTGCATGTTTTCCCTGCATTCGCGTGGGTTTCCTCCGGGTGCTCCGGTTTCCCCCACAGTTGTGCTTAGTGTATGTGTAACCCCGCCGGTCCTACGCCATCCAACCCACTCCAAGCTGGTATCAAACCGGCAACCTTCCGTATGGGAGTCGGTTGCTCTCCCAAGGAGGCTAAAGACCATGACCTCTAGCGTCTGTCGCTAGAGCACCTTTAGAGGTCAGAGGAGTGAGGTTCACCTGCACAGTCATTACTAGTTTGCCTCTGATACACACACACCCCTAAACCTCACTCCCATCTGGGTCACGACACCAATGTAAACCCGCCGGTCCTGCGCCACCCAACCTGCTCCAAGCTGGTTTCAAATTGGCAACCTTCCGAATGGGAGTCGGTTACTCTACTAAGGAGGCTAAAGTCCATGGCCTCTAGCGTCTGTTGCTAGAGCACCTTTAGAGGTCAGAGGAGTGAGGTTTACCTGCACAGCACACACTAGCTGGCCTCCGTTACATATGTGTGTGAATGAATATGTATGGATGTTTCCCAGAGATGGGTTGTGGCTGGAAGAGCATGCGCTGTGTAAAACATATGCTGGATAAGTTGGCGGTTCATTCCGCTGTGGCGACCCCAGATAAATAAAGGGACTAAGCTGAAAAGAAAATGAGTAAATTAATAAATCATGCTTTTATTACCACTAGATTGGACTATTGCAACTTATTATACTTTGGGATTAGTCAGAAAACCTGTTTACAATTTGTCCAAAATGCTGCTGCAAGGCTTTTAACAGGAACCAAGAAACATGACCACATTACACCACAGGGCTCGAAATTGCAACCATTTTGGTGGCATATGTGCCCAAAATTTTATCTATGCGACCTCAAAATATATTTGGGAGCATGTGTGCGAGTGCAAAAAATTGTTGTGTGCGACCAGTTTTCACTGCAAAATATTCACCAGATGCACGGATTCGGGAGACATTCACGCAGAACGCATCTCTAAGCTCTTTGTCTGCACTTGAAACGCAGCGCTCAGGAATGGTTTAAAACAGTTGTCATGTCGACTTGCTGCAGTAAACAAAGCCAAGTCCGTAATGCTTGCCCCGCCTTCACGCTCTTCTTATTGGCCCACCACTGCTCTAGCACTGAATATCAGCTGTCAATCACTCAGCGCCTTCTGGCTTGGGATGACAGAGAGAGCTCCTACCGCGAAAATGTGAAGCGCTGAAGATGAGAATGAAGATAACACTGACAGATTTAGTTTTAGAAAACATCTAAAGTTACAAATAATGACACAGTTTACTAGTGATCATGTGCTGAATGTCAATCCACCATCTACACTTTTCCAAGAGTGGATAAAAGACTTCCACTGGCTTCAAGTCCGCTATAAAAAGTCTGTGGGATGGAGTTTTCAGGTAACTGTTTGCCACATCTAGCACGAGAGCTTCTGTTTAATCCTTCATATAATCGCCAGATGCTGTCCGCCGTGCAAAAGGCAGATATATGTCAAATTTAACACCACGTACACCATCACAAACGGGCTTACACTGAGTAAACTAACATCGCTACTCATAAAAAGACCGGTATTGCTATTAACATGACATATGCATATAATAAGGTACAGTATATGTCAAAAGCATCAGTGCAATATCAGACAGCACCCGTGAGAACAGCACAGTTATACCGTTAACAGATTCATTCATGTCCAGCAGTGTGTGCAGGGCCGGTGAGCGCTCGTGTATGCTTTAGTCACTCAGTTCTGTTATAAAAATCTATTTTCTTGTGATAACAGGATTTTGTTGAGACATATTTTCCTCACGCTTGCATATATATATATTTTTTTTTTGCTTGTTAGTTTGATTAGTGTTGATTTTAAATGCAATAAATATGTTTGTATAAAACTTGTAGTAACGGTGCTCATAATTGGTGGGTGCGACTAAACATTGGCTGATGCGCCTAAACTCTTTAAGTTAGGTCTAGGTTGTGGAGTCCTCAGCCTCTGTATTAGATCTGTTTCATTCATTCATTCATTTTCTTTTTGGCTTAGTCCCTTTGTTAATCCAGGGTCGCCACAGCGGAATGAACTGCCAACTTATCCTGCATATGTTTTAGGCAGCGGATGCCCTTCCAGCCGCAACTCATCTCTGGGAATCATCCATACACACTCATTCACACTCATACACAGACAATTTAGCATACCCAGTTCACCTGTACCACATGTTTTGTGAATTGTGGGGGAAAGCAGAGCACCCGGAGGAAACCCACGCCAACATGGGGAGAACATGCAAACTCACAGACACATCAACTGACCCAGCTGGACACAAACCAGCGACCTTCTTGCTTTGAGGCAAACACACTGTTTGATTAGGTATTTAATCAATGAAAATTGTCCGTTTTAGTTCTACTTATTTATATTTTCTTTGTTGTGATGTGTATTGTGCAGCACATTGGTCAGCCTCTGGTTGTGTTTAATAGTGCTATATCAATAAAACTGACATTGGCATTTAATTTAAACTCTATTTTGATCACACACACCAAACTTTATATTTTTAATCCCATATTCTGATTAGACACTGCAAACTTTACACTTTTATTAATATCTATATTCTGATCACACATTTGATTTGCATAACTGTAAACTTAACTAAAGTGTTACCAAAAGTGAAGGCAAGCAATAACTATTTTACAGTGTGTGATCATTTGAATATGCAAATCAGTTAATGATAATCTAATACTAATAACAATAAATTATTAGTTAACTTTATTTTTATACCATGTCTTTAAAGTGGACCTATTCTGCCCCTTTTTACAAGACGTAAAATACACCTCTGCTGTCTCTAGAGTGTGTGTGTTTGAGTTTGAGCTGAAAATATCACACACTCTAATGTTCTCCATCTCTCTGAAACTGACCCTTTCAGGCTTTGATCCTAATTGTGGCGTTTTGGTGACTGCCACTTTAAATGCAAATGAGATTGTGCTCCTTTTAGAAGAGGGCGGAGCTACAAATGCATGTGCATTATTATAGTGACTGATGTAAAACAGCAGTGTGTGTGTTCTCAGTGCTGGTCAGGTGTGAGTGTGTGCTTGATGCTTCTGTCAGTCTGTGTCGCTCCTGTCGCTGTTCATCTAAAACTCCACATCTATAATCCTCTGAGTCTATGCTGAAATCATCTTCAGCAGCTCAAACACTCTAATGGCGAATGGACAGACGGCTGCTTCTCACTCAGGGCTGCTGTTTATGCTAATGAGATGGGCACTAGTGGGCGGGGCTTTCCCCCTCTGATGAACTTTTTGCATAACAGCTCTCCTTTCAAGATTCTACACATAATAAAACACAAGTAAATAAGCAAACGTTACCCATGTACTCCTCCTCTGTAGTTTCCTCTTTGCCTTTTACATCTTCAACATTGTCCTTCACAGACTCTTGAGTTGAGTTCAGATCTTCTGTCTCTGCTTTATTGCCGTCTGTTGATTTTCCCTCAGTTTCTATCACATCCTTCCCACAATCCACCTGAGTTTCCACAGAACTGTTGGCTTCATTCTGATCGCAGTTCTTGCTCTGTGAATCCCCGTCTGTGCTCTTTACGTCTTCATCTTGCGTTTGCTCTTTATCGTTCCATCCGCCGTGCAGGACCCCGAGAGCCAGTCCGGAGGTGATGTGAAGCGGGACGGTCACTGAAAACGGTCCTGTAATGTGCATCCCGGCACGGCGTTCAGCTTTGCTGCTGATGGCAGGAGATTTGGCCACGCCCTGCGCCGGCCCCTCGGCTCCGCCCGCTGAGTCCAGACGAGTATAAGAGCCGGGAATTCCTGCACTGACCACACTGACCTGAGCTCCGCCTGTTCGCCTGTACGTCACAGCATATCCACTGGACACGCCCCCTCCTGCTGAAGCAACGCCCACTCCTGATGAGGCCACGCCCTCTGAGCTGCCAGAGGCTGAGGACAGAACTAGAGGAGGAAGAGCAGCTTGAGGAGGCTTCGAGTCTGATGGGAGAAAAATATACAGCTTATTTAATTTTAAAACTGAAAAAAAATTATTACAGTAAATAATTACTGTTATGAACTGTAATTAAGTAGTTTTATTTATTTATGATAGCTGCTAACTCAGGCTGGCAACGAACAAAGTTAAAACATATGCAGCAAGAAAATAAAGGCAATATAAAGTGGGCAAATTTAATCTATCTGGTTTCATCTAAACAATTTTTAGCACTAGGTAAATGTAAATGAGACCATTTTAGTAAAAGTCAATGACTGAGAGACTTGAATGGTTTATTGAAAATTTGTTATGTGCATTTGAATGTGTTAAGGGGGTCATGATCTGCATACATTTTCAGGTCCTAACATTATCATTTTAAAGTAATTTATTCTTTTCTGTTCTGTTTTTAAGCCCTCACTGGGCTCTATTTTAACGATCTAGGTGCAAAGTCTGAAGCGCAGGGCGCAAAAGCATTAAGAGCGTGTCAGAATTCACTTTTGCTATTGTAAGGATGGAACAACACTCTCTGCGCCGTGGCGCATGGTCTAACAGTGTTGAGCTTATTCTCTTAATGAGTTCTGGGTGTGTTTTGAGAATGAACCAATCAGAGTCTTGTCTCCCATTGCCTTTAAGAGTCAGCTGTGCCGCGCCATTTGCTGTTTACATGACGACTTTGTAAGTGGAAAAACTGAAGCTTCACTAGTGAGAAAACAGTTAGACGGAGCGCGAGAATGAGAGATGAGCCTCCTCATTATAGTAAAAATAACATTAATCAAAAGCAAATTGTCATGAATAAACTGAAAAAGCCCCCCGAGATGAAAAAGGCATGGAGGGGGTGGAGTTTATATTGATGTAGGCTAGAAAATGATAATTTTTGTAATATTTTAATCCTATAATTCTTTTTGATTTGTAAAGATATTTGCGTATTGCTGTACATCCTGTGTGTATTAAGCAATGTTTGGTGCACAACTAACGTGCTCTGCGCTGGACTGTAGACCTCCTCTCAGTTGGTCTATTGAACAATCTATTTTAATTCCTCAAAATAGCAACGCGCCAGCAGTGCGCCTCAACACGCCTCTTTTTTTTAGACCAGAATGCCTATGGGCGCACATATGAGCACAAATGCATTCGCTATTTAAACAGCGTGCTGCAAAACGTCAAAATGACTCTTGTGCCGAGCTGAAGCTAGCAAACAACAATTGCGTTGCGCCTTGCGCTGCATTGCGCCGGGTGTATGATAGGGCCCATTGTAAGCTTAAAAACTAAACCCTTCACTAGTGAGAAAACAGTTAGACAGAGCATCTGCAGCACGAGAATGAGCCTCCTCCAATCTGCCTTTACTTTCACTTTCTCTCTTTCGTGGATAGGGAAACGTGTTGTACGCACAGATATCCTTTAGCCTATACATAATTTATTTTGTTTGTTAAGTGCAAAGATTTGTTTCAAAACTATTTCTAAATTCGGTTCTAATTTCCAGCAAACGAATAAATGATTAATGATAACAAAGTGTGCTCAAACAACTGAGTTATATCCTAATACACATGCTGTGCCCCATATGGTCTAAAACCTGACAGGTGGACAAATCTAAGCTTGTTTTTAATAAAACAAATATAAATTTGCATATAATAAAGAATACTGATAATAATAATAACATTATACAAAAGCAAATCGTCATAATTAAACTGAAAAAGCCTCCCGAGATGAAGAAGGCATGAAGGCAGTGGTGTTTATATTGATGTAGGCTAGAAAATAATATGTTTTGTAATATTTTAATCCTTTAATTTTTTTTCATTTGTAAAGATATTTGCGTATTGCTGTACATCCTGTGTGTATTAAGCGATGTTTGGCGCACAACTAACACACTCTGTGCTGGACTGTAGACCTCCTCTCAGCTGGTCTATTGTGCAGTCTATTTTAATTCCTCAAAATAGCAACGTGCCAGCAATGCGCCTAAACAAGCCTCCTTTTTTAGAGCAGAACGCCTATGGGCGCACATATGAGCGCAAATGCATTTGCTATTTAAATAGCATGGCGCAAACCGTCAAAATGACTCTTGCGCCGAGCTGAAGCTAGCAAACAACAATTGCGTTGCGCCTTGCGCTGCATTTCGCCGGGTGTATAGGGCCCATTATAAGTGTAAAAACTAAATCCTTCACTAGAGAGAAAACAGTTAGACAGAGCATCTGCAGCACGAGAATGAGAGAATGAGCCTCCTCCAATCTGCCTTTACTTTCACTTTCTCTCTTTCATGGATAGGGAAACCTTGTATGCACAGATATCCATTAGCCTATACATAATTTATTTTGTTTGTTAAGTGCAAAGATTTGTATCAAAACTATTTCTAAATTCATTTCTAATTTCCAGCAAACGAAAAAATGAACAGTAATAACAAAGTGTGCTCAAACAACTGAGTTATATCCTAAAACACATGCTGTGCCCCATATGGTCTAAAACCTGACAGGTGGACAAATCGAATCTTGTTTTTAATAAAACAAATATAAATATGGATATAATAAAGAATACTGATAATAATAATAACATTATACAAAAGCAAATCGTCATAATTAAACTGAAAAAGCCTCCCGAGATGAAGAAGACATGAAGGCAGTGGTGTTTATATTGATGTAGGCTAGAAAATAATATGTTTTGTAATATTTTAATCCTTTAATTCTTTTTCATTTGTAAAGATATTTGCGTATTGCTGTACATCCTGTGTGTATTAAGCAATGTTTGGCGCACAACTAACACACTCTGTGCTGGACTGTAGACCTCCTCTCAGCTGGTCTATTGTGCAGTCTATTTTAATTCCTCAAAATAGCAACGTGCCAGCAATGCGCCTAAACAAGCCTCCTTTTTTAGAGCAGAACGCACATATGAGCGCAAATGCATTCGCTATTTAAACAGCGTGCTGCAAAACGTCAAAATGACTCTTGCGTCGAGCTGAAGCTAGCAAACAACAATTGCGTTGCGCCTTGCGCTGCATTTCGCCGGGTGTATAGGGCCCATTATAAGTGTAAAAACTAAATCCTTCACTAGAGAGAAAACAGTTAGACAGAGCATCTGCAGCACGAGAATGAGAGAATGAGCCTCCTCCAATCTGCCTTTACTTTCACTTTCTCTCTTTCGTGGATAGGGAAACGTGTTGTATGCACAGATATCCATTAGCCTATACATAATTTATTTTGTTTGTTAAGTGCAAAGATTTGTATCAAAACTATTTCTAAATTCGGTTCTAATTTCCAGCAAACAAATAAATGAACAATAATAATGAAGTGTGTTCAAACAACTGAGTTATATCCTAATACACATGCTGTGCCCCATATGATCTAAAACCTGGCACGTGGACAAACCTAAGCTTGTTTTTAATAAAACAAATATACATTTGCATATAATAAATACTACTACTACTAAACAGTAAAATGTGTAAAATGTATATAATCGGGTATATACAATCTAGTCTTCATAGTTTAATCATACCTTCGAGTGCAGTAGTACCTGTGCTCAGCGAATCCATGCTCTTAGCAGGCCTGAGGCTCGTCTTCTCTTTATCTGTGCATTCACAACACAAACACCAGTGAAGAAGAGTGACAATCGGGGAGAATACTTGTTGACTTTACACATGCAATGCAAAAAATTATGAATCTAGAGTCTTTCAGAATGCACTGTAAATCTGTCAACGGTACCTTTAGGACAGTATTTGTTCTTCTTGCGCGGGTCGTGGAGTCGCGCGCCCAAATTAAAGATGGATTTCCATTTTCTGCCTTTGAGGGAGCCTTTCCTCCTGAAAACAACACAGAAGAGAGTAAATAAGGGATAATGTACATCCAGCCGGGTGTTATTCCGATTATTACACAGCTCTCTTGATTCTAATTGGTCAGTCACAACATTTAGAGATACTGTATGTGTGTTTGGCACCAACATTGTGATTAATAAAATAAAGTGCAGTGGTGCAGTGGGTAGCCTCAATGCAAGAAGGTTGCTGGTTCAAGCCCCGGCTGGGCCAGTTGGCGTTTCTGTGTGGAGTTTGCATGTTCTTCCCGTGTTGGCGTGGGTTTCCTCTGGGTGCCCACACAGTCTAAACACATGCGCTATAGGGGAATTGATCAACTAAATTGGCCGTAGGGTATGTGTGTGAATGTAAGAGTGTATGGTAGTTTC
This sequence comes from Danio rerio, assembly GCF_049306965.1. Taxonomy (NCBI): domain Eukaryota; kingdom Metazoa; phylum Chordata; class Actinopteri; order Cypriniformes; family Danionidae; genus Danio; species Danio rerio. The sequence goes on from NC_133177.1 coordinate 61,936,794, forward strand.
CCAGTGTTGGGTTGCAGCTGGAAGGGCATTCGGTGCGTTAAACATATACTGGATAAGTTGGTGGTTCATTCCACTGTGGTGACTCCTGATTAATAAAGGGACTAAGCTGAAAAGAAAATGAATGAATTAAATAGGAGGTGGGGTTTATTTATGGGTTCCGCCTCTCATTTTTCACTCTTAGCAAACTAACAGGTGGAGGGGCGTGGCTAAGCATATTTCGCCTAATCAGAATCATCAGAGAAGGACTGCCATTTCAGAGAGAAAGCAGATGAGCAAATTTTGATTAAAGAATAACAAAACAAACAGTTTTTTCCACATAATTAACTCACACAGTTTAATTCTAAAACTAACAATGTGCACTAACAAAATAAACATCTTATATTTTGAATTAATGCGCACTTTAAGACCATTATGTGCTGCCACCTACTGGTGGTTTCAGGCTTATATTTATTTCCGCATGACAGGTATAAAATATTAGAAATAAATACATTATTTTTTCTCTAAGTCTTACTTGTCAGTGCCGTCGATAATGGCGTGGTAGGGTCTCATGGGTAGAGGTCCATCTCCGGGACTGAGGTTTCCTGAACTAATTAAGGGTAAAGACTTGAAGAAGTGATCGTCTTGACTGGACAGAATTGAAGGAGACGGCAGAGACTTGCGGCGCTCCATGCTTACACCTGCATGAACACAGTCGAAACAACATCAGATCACTGGTACATACTGCAAAAAATGTTATTAATATTGGTTTTACTTATTGTATATTTAAGCGTTTTTTTAAGGGACAGTTTATGCAAAAATTAATGTTTACAAATTTTTATTCACCCTTAAGTGCTCCTTAAGCATATTTCTGCTGAATACAAACATGTATATTTTGAAAAATGTTTGCCACTCGAACTGTAAAAATCAAGTAATGTGGGACTCAACGGCTACCAGTTTGCAACATTCTTCAGAATATCTTCTTATGTGGTCAACAGAAACAAGAAACTCAAACAAGTTTGAACGTAAAAACATAAATGGCAAATCTAGCTAAGATAAAGTCAGGTTGATTTATGAATAAAAAATAAATACAAAATTAAAATTCAGTGAGTTTGTTAGTTTATGTTTGGGTTATTTTATAGTTATGTTCATGTTGTGTTCAGGTTTTGGTTATGTTCTGTTTATGTTTTGGTTATGTTTTGGCTATATTCATGTTATGTTCTGGTTATGCTCAGGTTATGTTCAGTTTAAGTTCTGGTTATGCTTGGGTTATGTTCAGGTTATATTATTGTTATGTTCTGGTTATGTTTTGGCTATCTTTAGTTTATGTTCAGGTTATGTTCTGGTTATGTTTTGGATATGTTCAGGTTATGTTCAAATTATGTTTTGGTTATGTTCTGGCTATATTTTGACTATTTTGGGGTTATGATTGGGTTATGTTTTACCTATGTTCTGGTTATGTTCAGGTTATGCTCAGGTTATGGTCTGTTTATGTTTTGGCTATCTTCGGTTTATATTCTGGTTATGTTTTGGCTATGTTCAAGTTATACTCTGGTTATGTTTTGGTTATGTTCAGGTTATGATAAGGTTATGCTCAGGTTATGGTCTGTATGTTTTGGCTATCTTCGGTTTATGTTCAGGTTATTTTCTGGTTATGTTTTGGCTATGTTCAAGTGATATTCTGGTTATGTTTGGGTTATGCTCAGGTTATATTTTGGTTATGATCAGGGTATGTTTTGTATATCTTTGGTTTATTTTCAGGTTATGTTCTGGTTATATTTTAGATATGTTCAGGTTATGTTCTAATTATGTTCTGGTTATATTTAGGTTATGCTCAGGTTATGGTCTGGTTATGTTTTGTCTATCTTCGGTTTATGTTCAGGTTATGTTCTGGTTATGTTCAGGTTATGTTCTGGTTATGTTTTAGCTTTGTTTGGGTCATGTTCTGGTTATGCTCAAGTTATATTCTGGTTATTACCAGGTTATATTTTGGATATGTTCAGGTTATGTTCTAATTATATTCTGGTTATGTTTAGGTTATGCTCAGGTTATGCTCAGGTTATGTTTTGGCTATCTTCGGTTTATGTTCAGGTTATGTTCTGGTTATGTTTTGGCTATGTATGGGTTAAGCTCAAGTTATATTCTGGTTATTACCAGGTTATATTTTGGATATGTTCAGGTTATGTTCTAATTATATTCTGGTTATGTTTAGGTTATGCTCAGGTTATGCTCAGGTTATGTTTTGGCTATCTTCGGTTTATGTTCAGGTTTTGTTCAGGTTATGTTCTGGCTTGGAGATCACAAACTGAGATTTCACCAATCAGCTGTGAGCAAAATATCAATAAAATATCTACCAGTTGGGCTGAGAAGCTTGTTTTTCTTTTGAAATAAGTTACTATTTCAGACCTAGTTGACAGACATTTGTTTAATATTAAAACTCACACATTATTTTTTTAATTTCTTAAAATTATACAAATATTAAAATTCTAAAGTAATTATGCTTCTCAAGTAAATGTAAAGATTTAATAATTTTTATGTTTTGTAATATAAAACAAGACAAAAACACTCATCGTTATATTCTGCATAAGAAAACAATGGCGCATTATTAATGAAGATGAATCACCTGTTTCAGGGAAGAGTTCAGGCACATGAGTGAGAACAAACTCCACCACGATGGACTGAACCCGAACCTCCATGAATGCCGCGGTGCCGTTGAATCCCGTCGATTCGATGTCCTTCGATCTGAATTACCATGCAATCATTTATAGCAAAAATGCAGACAAAAACCCAAATAATGTGTGAGTGGTAACCCAAAAATGACACACCTGCCATATTAATCATTCCTTCGTTAAAATGTATTCTTGATTGAATAATCTAATCTATTTCCCCTCTAAATATTAATGTTACTACTGAATAATGCACTCAATATTCCTCATACTGGTGAATGAGTTGAGGCATAATCTGACAGGGATGTATTCTTTGGCAGTACACAGACTTCCAGCGTAACCAGCAGCAAATAAACTGAAATGGGAGGATTATTAAGTTTGTGTGTGACTATTTGAGACAGTAAAACACAATCTGAAACTGCACATAGCTAAATAAAAACATGTATTCTGCCTGTCTGATCATTTATATGCTTTGTGCCCTTCCAGAAAACACAATTACAACATAACTTCTTTACTTCCTCATGTGATTTAAATTCAGGGAATCATCTGCTCTACATTTTAGACAGGTGTCTATCAGATTGGTTAGGTATACATTTAGGAAAAGGTAAAAACAGGTAAATACATTTACTAGATTCAATAATTAATCCAAACACATATACAACATGCAAGTTAAATACTGCGCTTTCCAATGCAAAATAAAATGGGTGGTCAACCTACAGGCTTCTGTATGTATATTTGGCAGTATATAAAACTGTATAAAACAATTCTGGCTCTTAAAACATATCATAGGTGGGAAAAAACATTACACAACAACTCTTTAATATTAAATCAAGCAAAAATAAATAGTATTTTCTTTTAAAAATCTAAGATAAAGCGCCAAAAGAGGTCACTGTATATTTATTCTAATGTTTTTTTCCTCCATTTTTTGCTTTATTAATGTATAAATGCAGTATAAATGTTAAAGAATGGCTAGAATGACTGCACACACACACACCTGAGTAAGTTCGGGGCCCAAACGATGGCCAGGTTTCTGGAATGCATGTTGGTCTCAGACGCAAAAGTAGACATTTTGACCAGATGACGCATCAAAAACTCCAGAGTCCTGCAGGAAAATACAGTGAAAACATCATAATAAATCATAATCACAATAAACCTCAGGAGAGAATAAAAACAGCATACAATTATCACAATATAGATTAAAAATAATAAATAATCAATATAAATTACAAATGCAAAGTAAAAGCTCTAATTAAAAATCAGTAAGATCTGTGCAAGTTGTGCACTGTAGTTTCTTATGCACTAACAATCTACAGTATAAAGTCTGATTGTCATTCATCTTAAATAACCTAAAGCCATTTTCATTACTTAAATATACACACAGTTGTAGTCAGAATTATTCACCCTCCTTTTAATTTTTTTCTTCTTTTTTAAATATTTCCTAAATGATGTTTAACAGAGCAAGGAGATTTTGACAGTATGTCTGATAATATTTTTTCTTCTGGAGAAAGTCTTATTTGTTTTATTTCGGCTAGAATAAAAGCAGTTTTTAATTTTTTAAAAGCCATTTTGAGTTTAATATTATTAGCCCCTTTAAGCTAATTTTTTTTTGATAGTCTACAGAACAAACCATCGTTATACAATAACTTGCCTAATTACCCTAACCTGCCTAGTTACCCTAATTAAGTTAGTTAAACCTTTAAATGTCACTTTAAGTTGTATAGAAGTGTCTTGAAGAATATCTAGTCTAATATTATTTACTGTCATCATGACAAAGACAAAATAAATCAGTTATTAGAGATGAGTTATTAAAACTATTATGATAAGAAATTTGTTGAAGAAATCTGCTCTCTGTTAAACAGAAATTGGGGAAAAAATTTAACAGGGGGGCTAATAATTCTGACTTCAACTGTATATATATATATATATATATATATGGAACTACATATGATATAAAAATATAAAATTTCAAATATAAGCCTGTAATATAATGGTGGTTTAACAAAAATCTAGATTGTAGAATTAATTTTGAGTTGACAAATCCAAACTTGTGGATTCAGATTTTGTTGGTACTGTGACGACCCCATCTACAATCAGAACATAAACAAAACATAAACTGAATATAACCTGATTATAACCTGAACCTAACTAGATTATAATCAAAACATAACCTGAACTTAACCTGAATATAACCAAAACATAACCATAAAATAATCAGAACACAACCACACCATATCCTGAACCCAACCAGAATATAACCAGAACATAACATAAATATGACCTTAATATAACCAGAAAACATAATGAATATGACCTGAATATAACAAAAACATATCATGAATATGACCTGAATATAACCAGAACATAACCTGAACATGACCTGAATATAACCAGAACATATCCAGATCATATGCAGAATATGACCAAAACATAACATGAATATAACCTGAATATAACCAGAATATAACAAAAACATAACATGAATATAACCAAAACATATCATGAAAATGACCTGAATATAACCAGAACATATCCAGATCATATGCAGAATATAACCAGAACATAGCATGAATATAACATGAATATAACCACAACATATCCAGAATATAACAAAAACATAACCTGAATATAACCAAAACAAATCATGAATATGACCTGGTTATAACAAAAACATATCCAGACCATATCCAGAATATAACCAGAACATAACCAGATATCCAAAATATAACAAAAACATAACATGAATATAAACAGAACATAACCTGAATATGACCTGAATATAACCAGAACATATCCAGATCATATGCAGAATATAGCCAGAACATAACATGAATATAACCTGAATATAACCAGAATATAACAAAAACATAACATGAATATAACCTGAATATAACCAGAATATAACCAAAACATATCATGAATATGACCTGAATATAACCAGAACATATCCAGATCATATGCAGAATATAACAAGAACATAACATGAATATAACCTGAATATAACCAGAACATATCATGAACATGACCTGAATATAATCAAAACTTATCATGAATATAACCTGAACATAACCAGAACATATCCAGAATATAACAAGAACATAACATGAATATAACCTGAATGTAACCAGAACATATCATGAATATGACCTGAATATAACTAGAACATATGCAGACCATATCTAGACAAAACATTAATATGACCAGAACATAACCTGAACATAACCAGAACATAAATTAAATATGATCAAAACATAACCAGAATATAATCAGAACACAACCTAAACATAACCTGAATATAACCAGAAGATATCCAGACATAACCTAACCGGAATACAACATGAACATAACCTGCCGCAGAACAGGTTAGTAGTGCAATGTAACATACCATGGTGCCAGAGATAGTTTAAAGCTAACTTTGCGGTACCTAAAACTCAGGATTTGTGCAAACCAAACTTAACTGCCTAACCAGCTAATCTAGCTTCATGGTACCAGCCCCAGCAGAGCTTTGTTTTTTGTGCATGTTTGACATTATGGTGAACAGGTTTATAATCTGCAGCTGACCTGTAATGAGGAGCTGGTAAATCCTTCAGAACTTCTCGAATCTTCACCAACCTCTCGTCCTCCAGCTGAACCGCCACTGCATCCTGATAATTATACAGCACATGTTTAATAACTTCTGTTGACAAATGTTCTTGCCAACAGGTAAACAGAAGGCAGACATATGACAACAAGCAGATTAAGAATAAAGGGGAGTTACCTCCGTCAAGCTGGCACCCCATAAAAATGAATAATCCCCAAAACTATGCCATACCATTTGTGCCACAAAAATGGACGCTTGTGCTGGTTTGGTGTCTGAGATATTAATCAGTATTGTTTTGATTGTGTGACGTCACATTCTGCCCCATGTTGCTTAAGTCGATCCAAATCAGCACAGTTCGTTTGTGCTCGATATGTGCCATCAAAACAAACGCAGTGTCTATTTTGCTTGTTTAGATATAGGGCCTGACCAAAATATTTCAGAAGCAGTGTGCGAATTACAGGGAGGTTTCGGGGGGATTGACCCTCCTAATTAAAGCTTGATCCCCCCCTGAGGGACTTTAAAACAAGATGTATGGGGGGTCAGCCCTTTAATAGTAAAGGCTGGTTTATACTTCTACACCGAGTGATTGGCGTGACCAGGGATTTACATTAACACCCGCCAACCCGCCAAATGCGGGTAGATTTCGGCGGTGGCGGGTAAGACAGACACTCCCACTAGCCACTTTGGCTGGTTGAAAATAATTTCCACAGATAATAATTCTTAAAAGCAGGGTTCGACAATAAGGATGGTCCAATATGCATGCACAGGCGATCGAGAAGCAACACGACTAACAAAAATAATTGCGTTCGCAACTTCGCACGAGCAGTAGGTGAATACCGAATGAGAGGATAATCACTCGCGCTAACAGCTGAGGTGATGCGCGCGACTGTTTATAACGCGTGCACGCTCCCGTTTCCTTTTGTGAAGCAACTGAGTCTAGAAATACAACTGATGCGATTGATTCTCTTTCAAATAGACTGAACAAAAAGGGAGGAGCATGCACCCACAGTCCTGCAGCTTTCCAGAGTTCCAGAGTTGACTTATTGTAGGCAGCGCCAGTTGCACCATTCTTTAAAAAGATCATTTATGGGTCTATCATTAACCATGCATGTGTGATCATCCTTTCATTATCACACAGTATGTTTTTTACCTGCTTTCTTTTGCATTAATATGGTTTAATTATCTTTTTTTTACTATAACATTGCTTTAATAGGAGAATAACTCCCCATTTATGTGTAGTTAACTGGTGATCTGGGACCTTTAGCCAGGACACATGACTGTGCATATGTTTTGTTAAATAAAAAGTTTAGTATTCAGCCATATTTTGCATGTTTTCACATATTTAAAATGTGTGGCTAAGAAATAATTAACTTTATTTATGGTGTGGTCAGAGATAAATTGGGTAAATCCTTCATTTTGGGCTCTGAAAATTATGAAAACTAATTGAAATATATGAAACCCTGAGCCATCTACTCATGATTATTGAGCAAGCACAAAAAAGTGAAATGAATGAGGAGGCATGTAGAGATAACGCAAACTCTAAATCAAGTCATTTTAGCATGTCAAAGTCATATTTATGTGTATAAAATATATTTTCTCAACAATAAAATTGTGGCTAATGAAAATGGTGAGTGGCTAGTACTGTTGTAAAACTACTAGCCACAGTGGCTGGTGGTCAAAAAAAGTAAATGTTAAGCCCTGGGCGTGACCCAAGGTGCATGCCTTGTGCGTAGTCATGCATTTATATTCTGCGTGCTGTTTGTGTTGCACTGCAATAACTTATCAGAAACACTAGTAGACAGTAGGCAAAGAGCTTGGAATGACCAAGTGGCGACACTCAATAGATCGTTTAATTGCAGCAGCAGCGCCCAGCCACAGCCCCGGATTCCGCCATTTTGGAGTGAAAGCGATCGACTGTCCATTGATCTTATTGCTGTTGCGATGGCGATCAGCTGCTTTGTTTTTATTTGTTTATTTAAAAAGTGCATTAAAGATACAACCTGAAAGACGACAATACAACACTTACCATCACAATCATCAGCACTTTTAATAGTTTATTTTACACACTTATAATATGCTGCTGCTCTATTGGAGTTTTCATTCCAACATGGCCGCCGCGCCATCTAGTGGCTCTTCCCCAAACTGCACTAGAGTGTCGCCTCTTGGTGATTCTAAGCTATTTGCAGTAGGTGTTAATTTTCCTCTGTGCTCAGTTTCTTTGCTGGTGTTTTGTTTTTTCTGAACTCTTCCTTAATGTAGAAGAGGCAGGAGCCGGCGGACGTGCAACAACTTTAATCGTGAGGTAAACACAAAACAAAACTCTCCACCTGGAGCTCCTTCACGGGACTCCGCACTTGTAAACACTCGCTCCATCAGGCTTGCGGCTCTCAGCATAGCCCACGCTCATCACCGCTACCAAGCCGGCCAATCACAGAGCTTGCACTACGTGTCGTTGAGATGTGTAGTAACATTTTTGGAGAATCAGCCATGACCAGGGGTCTGCGACCGTGTGAAGGCTGCGCTGGACCATACAGTATGGTTGCACTTAACGAAATAGCTTTCTCTGATCTCTGATCTATATCATAAATATTAATAAATAAATACTGTAAATATAAATATACATTTGAAAACATATACATTTTATTCGTAAGTCGTAAATTTGATTCACTGAAGCATGTATTACCAAACTACTACCAAAAAAGCTGACCACCCCGATCGTCAATGTATAATTGCACACTGCACAAACCAGTACATCTCAAATTAAAGATTAAATGAGGCAATAGAGACTCACGGCGAAGCGGTCGTACAGCTCGTATGTGAGCAGAGGGTTTGGTAATTCTCTGAAATAAGCTTTGCAGAGCGAACTGACGCAGTGAATGTCCTGCAGATACACCTCCTTATAGAGATCCGGAGAGCCTTCGCTGTCAAACTCACTCCTGAAAACACACACACACACACACACACACACACGTCAGTCAGACATTTTGGGCATCCTTTACACTAAAGCTTTTTTGTTTTAAAAAGCATTCGTTTTGTATTATTGCACCTTATAACTCTAATAATCTTACAACTATACTATTTTATTTTGGTTAACATGTCAATGCTCTTAAAAATAAAAGTTTCAAATGTGGGATGATCCATGTAGGGCTGCACCATATATCATTTCTGCATCAATACCGCAATGTGAAAATCTGCAATAGTTTCAGGATGTCAAGCAATTTCAAGAGAATTTTAACCCAAATGTACCCAAATTAAACTTGAATTCAGGTTTTAGGTTAGGTTTTAAATTTAAGACACAAGAAATGATAAAGTTTGCCACTTTAACAAATTATATATATATATATATATATATATATACTCTAACGGCTAATGGACAGACGGCTGCTTCTCACTCAGGGCTGCTGATTATGTTAATGAGGGGGAGACGTATTCCATATATATATGGAACTACATATGATATAAAAAAATAAAACTAATATAAGTCTGTACCATGATGGCGATTTAACAAAACTCTAGATTGTAGAATTAGATTTGAGTTGACAAAACCAAACTTGTGGATTCAGGCTTTGTTGGTACTGTGACGACCCTGGTCATCAACTTTCTTGGTTAACTCAGATTAGTTAAGTTTAAACAAAAGATGATCTGGTTACATATCCTTAAACTTATCTGGGCATTTCACATAACCTGCTTTCTTGAATACCCCCAAAACATAACCTGTACGTAATCTGAACATCTTAATATAACCAAAACAACTTGAATATGACATGAATATAACCTGAACATAATCAAAACATAACCTGAATAAAACTAAATCATCACCAGAACATATAATGAATATAACCTGAACATAACCAGATTATAGCCTGAATAAAATCTAAACCTATAGCCAGAATACAATCAGAACATAAACAAAAAATAAACTGAACATAACCTGATTATAACCTAAACCTAACCAGATTATAATCAAAACATAACATGAATATGACCTGAATATAACCAGAACAAATCCAGACCATATCCAAAATATAACCTGAATATATCAAGAACATATCATGAATATGACCTGAATATAACTAGAACATATACAGACCATATCCAAAATATAACAAAAACATAACATGAATATAACCAGAACTTAACATGAACATGACCTGAATATAACCAGAACATATCCAGACCATATCCAAAATATTACAAAAACAAAACATGAATATAACCAGAACATTACATAAATTTGACCTTGATATAATCAAAACTTATCATGAATATGACCTAAATATAACCAGAACATATCCAGATCATATTCAGAATATAACAAGAACAAAACATGAATATAACCAGAACATATCAAGAATATAACAAAAACATATCATGAATATAACCTGAATACAATTCAAACTTATCATGAATATGACCTGAGCATAAACAGAACATAAATTAAATATAATAAAAAAATAACCAGAATATAATCAGAACACAACCTAAACATAACCTTAATATAACCAGAAGATATCCAGACCTAAACCTAGTGGGCGGGGCCTTCCCCCTCCGATGCCAAAGGGAGAATGTCAATCAAAGGGTTTCTGTAGGCTGTTTTTATCAAGTCTGATTATAACAAATACAGTTAACCATTAGACATTAGACCATTAGAGGCTGGAGATATTCACACACATACACACACACACTACTGGGTCTAAGCCCTCCATAAAAGTGTTTTTTTGCATAATAGGTGCTCTTTAACTCCAGTGTGTGTGTGTGTACGTGTTTGTGTGTGTGTGTACGTGTGTGTGTGTGAGTGTGTGTGTGTGTGTGTGTGTATGTGTGTGTCTGTGTGTGTGTGTTGATCACCTGAGCTTCTGTGTGTTGGATGAGACACCAGACAGTCTGTAAATGCCGTCCACGATGCCGTGTTTCTCGATGAACTCACTGCAGCTGCGCAGAACCTGAGGAACTGATGCAGGACAGCAGACGTGAGTGAGCACAAGTGCTGTCAAACCATTCATCAGGATCCAAAATGAAAGTTTATATTTACAGAATATATTTGTGCATAGATGTGTGTGTGTTTTTTTTGTGGATAAATAAATGCATGACATGCATATACACTACCGGCCAAAAGCTTTGGGTCAATTTTTTTTAAACATTAATTTTATTTAATAATTTACAGACAATTATTTTGTCATCAAGGCGGCGTTACATGTTTTTAAAAAAAGTTAAATTGTTAAATATTTATTCATTAAATGTTATATTTATTTTTTATATATATTTTATAGATATTTATTACTCATTGTATGTTAGTTTTAAATGAAATTGTTACTTTAGTCATTATTGCTTTTATACTTTTACCATTCATAATAATAATAATAATAATAATAATAATAATAATAATAATAATAATAATAATGATAACATTAATAATAATAATAATAATAATAATAATAACATTAATAATAATAATAACAACATTAATAATAATAATAACATTAATAATATTAATAATAATAACATTAATAATAACAATAATAATAACATTAATAATAATAATAACATTAATAATAATAACAACAATAATAATGATAATAATAATAAAAATATTAATAATATCATTAAAAATAATAATAATAATAATAACAATAATAATAACATTATTAACAACAACATTAATAATAATCATAATAATAATGATAATAATATTAAATAATATTAACAATAACAACAACAATAAGAATAACATTAATCATAATATACAATAATAATAATAACATAAATAATAATCATAATATCAACAATAATTATAATAGTATGCATTAATAATAATAACAATAATAATAACATTAATAATAACAATAATAATTGTTATAATAATAACAATAATATTAATAGCAACATTATTAATAATAATAATAATAATAATAAAAATGCGTCAATAAAAACAATAATAATGTTAACAATAATAATAACATTAATAATAACAACAACAGCAACAATAATAATAACATTAATAATTAGGCAAGTTATTGATGGTTTGTTCTGTAGACTATCAAAAGAAATTTGCTTAAACAAGCTAATAATTTTGTCCTTAAAATGGTGTTTAAAAAAAAAACTGCTTTTATTCTAGCCGAAAAAAAACAAATTAGATTTTCTCCAGATGAACAAATATTATCAGACACACTGTGAACATTTCCTGAATCTGTTCAACATCATTTGGGAAATATTTTAAAAAGATAAATAATTTTAAAGGGGGTTTAATAATTCTGACTTCAATTGTGTGCTCTAATATCTGACCGTCCTGCGCGCTGGAGGACAGATGTTCCAGCAGGTCACATCCGAACACTTTGTCCCGTCCTCCGGGTTTTCTGCGGCCTCTCCTCATCCTCCTGTTTCTCCCGGGGCTGATATAATGATGAAGCGCTGGAGTTACTGCATCACGACCTGTTTAATCCTCATTATCAGCAGCACACACACACTTTCAGGCTTCAGCTGTAATGGAGAACACACACATATATCAATATATCTGCACAGCAAACACAGAGAGATCTCTCAAACAAAGTTATACTGGAAGATGAACTAGATTACAAGGATAGTTCAGTTGAAAAGTCTATAGATAAAGTGAACACATTTTTCTTCGGCTTAGTCGCTTATTTTATCAGGGGTCGCCACAGTGGAACGAACCGCCAACTATTCCAGCATATGTTTTACACAGCGGATGCCCTTCCAGCCACAACCTAATACTTAGAAACACCCATACACACTCATTCACACACACACTTACACTCACAGACTACAGCCAATTTCATCAATTCCCCTGTAGCGCATGTGTTTGGACTGTGGGGGAAACCGGAGAACTCGGAGGAAACCCACGCCAACATGGAGAGAACATGCAAACTCCACACAGAAACATCAACTGGCCCAGTTTTTGTTATTATTTACAATGTATTAATTTAATTTAAAATGAAAGCAATGTACTTATCTGAGGGTATTGTCTAATATTTGTTCTAGTTTTCTCACACTGATCAGCTCCTCAGAGTGTGTTTACATGTCGGAGTAAAAGCGGGAAAGCGCACAGGACACCATCATATAACAGTACATTGTGTTGCTGGGTTGTTGTTAACCCAACATTTGGTCAAATAGGGACAAATCAAATGTTGGCTTCAATGGTTTTTTTTATTTATTTATTAAAATGACATTTATTTATGAAATTTAAGATTTGTTTAATCACCATTTGGGTTTGTTCATATTTGACCCAATTTTGGATTACAACAACCCAGTATTTTGTAGAGCGGGTTAAAGAAACAGTTGGTGCCTTAAATATTTGGGTTGAATCAAATTCAATTTTCTAGTCATTTTCTTGTCTGTGTTTTACCCCAAATGGGGTTGAAATTACACCGTGTTAATCAGAGTGCAGTTTGACCAATGATTCAGAAATGCTGCAACGCTAATGTTGGGTCAAGCGGGCAAGAAAATGACTAGTAAAGTTAATTAGATTAAATCCAAAAGTTTAGGACAGTAACATTTTATTTTTACACAATCTACAAAATGATTTGCTGGTAACCCAAAATTAAGTCAAATATGGAGAAATCAAATGTTGGCTTCATTTTTTATAAATTAAATGACATTTATTCATGCAGTTTACCCACCATTTGGGTTTGTCCATGTTTGACCAAATTTTGGATTACAACAACCCAGCAGTCTGAAGAGTGTGTTAAAAAATAAATAATAGTTCCTGTCTTAAATATTTGGGTTGAATCAATTAAATTTAATAATCATTTTCTTGTCTGTGTTTTACCACAAATTGTGTTAAAATCACACCGTGTTTTTTAGAGTGCAGCTTGACAAATGATTCAGAAATGTTGCAACGTGAATGTTGGGTCAAATGTGGACAAGAAAATTACTACAGTTAAATTGATTAAATGCAAAATTTTAAGACAGAAACATCTACAAAATGATTTGTTGGTAACCCAAAATTGGGTCAAACATGGACAAATTAAATGTTGGCTTCATTTTCATTCAATTTAAATGACACACTTTCCCTACAATATGAGTTTGTCCATATTTGACCCAATTTTTTATATTACAACAACCCAGAAAATTGTGTTATAACAAATAGCTGCTGTCTTAAATTTTTGGGTTGAATCAAATTAAATTTACTAGTCAGTTTCTTGTCCATGTTTTACCACAAATGGGGTTGAAATTACACCGTGTGTTTTAGAGTGCAGCTTGACCAATGATTCAGAAATGTTGCAACTCTAATGTTGGGTCAAATGGACAAGAAAATGACTAGTGAAGTTAATTAGATTAAATCCAAATGTTTTAAGCAGAAACATCTACAAAATGATTTGCTGGTAACCCAAAATTGGGTCAAATATGGACAAATCAAATGTTGCCTTCATTTTCATTCAATTTAAATGACACTTTTTACCCACCATATGGGTTTGTCCATATTTGACCCAATTTTGGGTTACAACAATCCAGTATATTAAATAGAGTGTTAAATAGTGTCTTAAATATTTGAGTTGAATCATATTAAATTTTCTAGTCATTTTCTTGTCTGTGTTTTACACAAAACTGGGCTGAAATTACACCGTGTGTTTTAGAGTGCAGCTTGACCAGTGATTCAGAAATGCTGCAACGCTAATGTTGGGTCAAGTGGACAAGAAATGGACTAGTAAAATTAACTTGATTAAATACAAAGTTTAAGACAGAAACCTTTTCTTTTTTACAAAAAATGATTTGTTGGTCACCCAAAATTGGGTCAAATATGGACAAATCAAATGTTGCCTTCATTTTCATGAAATTTAAATGACTCTTTTTCCCCACCATATGAGTTTGTCCATATTTGACCCAATTTTGGAAAATAACAATCCAGCAGGTTGAAGATTGTGTTAAAACACATAGTTGCTGTCTTCATTTTTTGGGTTGAATCAAATTAAGTTTAATAGTCATTTTCTTCTCCATGTTTTTGGGTTGAAATTACCCAGCATTTTTTTAGAGAGCAGTTTGACTAATAATTCGGAAATGTTGCACACCCTCTCTATTTGGGGTAATTTCAGTCCAATGTTGGGTCAAATATGGGCATGAAAATGACGTAAAAGTTAATTTGATTCAAAAAATTTCATTTCTTACACAACCTACAAAATGATTTGTTCTTAACCCAAATTTTGGGTCAAGTATGGACAAATTCAACGTTGGCTTAATATTTAATTGAATTTCAATGACACTTTTTACCCACCTTTTGGGTTTTTCCATATTTGACTCAGTGTTGGGTTAACAACAACCCAGTATTCTTAGAGTGCATTTCGACTCATGTGTTTTTAAGTGTTGCAAGACACTATCAAATGCTGGGTACTTTCAGTCCAATTTTGGGTCAAATATCCCTACAGAAAAATCCAGCTTAAACCAGCCTAGGCTGGTTTGCTGGTTTTAGCTGGTCGACCAGGCTGGTTTTAGAGGGGTTTTGGCCATTTCCAGGCTGGTTTCCAGCCATTTCCAGCCTGGTCTTAGCTGGTCAGGCTGGGAGATGACAAGCTAAAACCCGCTTGACCAGCCTAGCCAGGCTAGGAGTCCAGCTAAAACCAGCTATGTCCAGCTTAAACCAGGCTGATCAAGCTGGTTTTAGCTGGATTTAGCTGGTCATTTTCCAGCCTGACCAGCTAAGACCAGGCTGGAAATGGCTGGAAACCAGCCTGGAAATGGCCAAAACCCCTCTAAAACCAGCCTGGTTGACCAGCTAAAACCAGCCAACCAGCCTAGGCTGGTTTAAGCTGGATTTTTCAGCAGGGATGGACAAGAAAATTACTTAATATATTTTTTAAATTGAATTTAAATCACACAATTTTTGATCCGCTGTTTGGGTTTGTCCATATTTGACCCAATTTTGGATTACAACAGCCCAGTATTTTGAAGAGTGTGTTAAAAATAAAACAGTTGATGTCTTAACCTTTTGGGTTGATTTAAATTAAACGTATAGTCATTTTCTTGTTTGTGTTTTTGGGTTGAAATTACCCAGCATTTCTAAAGTACAGTTTGACTGATGATCCAGAAATGTGGCAGCACCCTCTAAAAATGTGGGATAATTTTGATCCAATGTTGGGTCAAATATGGACAGGAATGTGACTGGTAAAGTTAATTTAATTCAACCCAAAAGTTTAAATCTACAAAATGATTTGTTGTTAACTCAAAATGGGTCAAATATGGAAAAATTCAACATTAGCTTAATTATTTTTTATTCTTTTGCACTGAATCAAATTAACTTTACCAGTCATGAACTAATCTTGCCCATATTTGACCCAAAATTGGATTGAAATTACCCAGCATTTGTACAATGTGTTGCAACATTTTTAAATCATTAGTCAAGCTGCACTCCAAAAAATGCTGGGTAATTTCAACCCAAGTTTGTGTAAAACACGGACAAGAAAGTTACTTAAATTTAACTTGATTCAAGCCAAAAAAATGTTGAAAACGCTCTTTAAAAAGCTGGGTTGTTGTAATCCAAAACTGGGTCAAATGTAGACAAACCCAAATGGTGGGTTGTCATTTAAATTTCATGAAAAAATGTAATTTAATGAAAATATAATGAAAAAAAATTAAGCCAAAGTTGAGTTGTCCATATTTAGCCTAATTTTGGGTTAACAACAATCCTGCATTTTTAGAGTGCAGTTTGACTAAATGTTGCAGCACTCTTTTAGAAATGCTGGGTACTTTCAGTCCAATTTGAATCAACAGTGTACAGGAAAACGCCTGGTTAAATTACATCTTTTACCCACTGTTTTGGGTTTGTCAACGTTTGACTCAATTGAGTTTTGAGTTACAACGACCCAGTATTTTTAGAGTGTGTAAAAGAATTGCTGCCCTAAATTTTTGATATATATATGTGTGTGTGTGTGTGTGTGTGTGTGTGTGTGTGTGTGTGTGTGTGTGTGTGTGTGTTCATATAATTGCCATGTATCAGATTTCTATGTGGTGCTCCTCTAATTCACAACAACAGGAAGTAGAAAACCAACACGAGCACAAAAAGGAAATGCAAAAGCAGGACAGCATCTAAACAGATCATTTAGTGGAGTGTATAATAATAATCAATAATAATCAATATAGACGTCCAGAAATGAGGGCAGGGTGGGTCGTGTGCCGATCTCGCCACCCGCTTCCTCCTCAGACATCGATTTCAGCTTTACACCCATAAAAAAACCACACCCTCAACGCTCAAATACACACTCAACAGCAAAACACACACAAAAACACACTAAAACTCAGCCCTGATCCTCACACACCATCAGCATCTTCAGCTTCTTTCTGTGTTTTTGCATTATGCTAATTTGTAACTTTACACCAACTTTGTTCCTCTTGCGGAAATGACTGATCGCATCTGAAGGCCTTGAGTGTTTTTCGCTCTCAGCATCAAATAATAGAGAACTATTCCCAACTTTGAGCTTCACTATATAACTGTAGTACAATCCAGCGTCTCTACAGGCAACAATCAAGGAATAATTACACAAATAAGAGCTCAATTAAAAAGAAACGCCTTCAGTTCTTACCTTTCTCTCTGCACCGGCACGAGCTTCAGTGTAAAGTGTGTGTGACGCAAGAAACCACTAAACTTCCCTCGCTGACTTCCTGAGTCTTTACTTTCTATCTTGATTCTCCATTTCTGATGATCTCTGTGTTTATGCATCTGCGCTACAGCTTTGACGACATCAAAAACCACGTCAAAAATGCTAATCGATGTCATGACCAAACCTTGACGTCTATTTGACATCCACACATTGATGCTGTTTTGACCATCAAAATAAAGACAGTTAGAAAGTGTTAGAAGAAAAGCTGTACTCATCTGAAAGCTTTGTTTACAAATTTACACAGAATTTCGTATTCCTACACGGAAACTACTTTGGCGTAAAAAAAATGGCAATTGATTTGATGTGTAAACCTTGACGTCTATTTAACATCTACACATTGATGCTGATTTGACCATCAAAATAAAGACATAAAAAGTGTTATAAGCAAATTGTTATTCATCTAAAAGATTCGATTTAAAATTTACACTGAATTTTGTAATACTTTGGTGTCAAAAGACATCGATTACATGTGAAAACCTTGACGTCTGTTTGACATCCAAACACTGATGCTGTTTTGACCATGAAAATAAAGACACGAAACGTATTGTAAGAAACGTTTTACTCATCTGAAATCTGTTTACAGATTTGCGCTAAATTTTGTATTCATACAATGCAAGTAAACTACTTTGGCGTCAAAAACCACATCAAATGCTAATTGATTTAACGTTAAGACCTTGACGTCTATTTGAGATCCGAACATTGATGCTGTTTTGACCATCAAAATAAAGACACAAAAAGTGTTATAGGAAAAATGTTGTTCATCTAAAAGATTCGAAAAAAATTTTACATTATATTTTGTAATACTTTGGTGTCAAAAAACATTGATTACATGTGAAAACCTTGACGTCTATTTGACATCCAAACACTGATGCTGTTTTGACCATGAAAATAAAGACACGAAACGTATTGTAAGAAACGTTTTACTCATCTGAAATCTGTTTACAGATTTGCGCTAAATTTTGTATTCATACAATGCAAGTAAACTACTTTGGCGTCAAAAACCACATCACATGCTAATTGATTTAATATCAAGACCTTGACGTCTATTTGAGATCCAAACACTGATTAAAATAAAGATGCAAAACTCATCTGAAAGCTTTCATTCTAAATTGACACTGATTTTGCACTACTTTGGCGTAGAAAAAACATTAAAACTGCATAGATTAGATGTGACAGTCAAATTTGTCCACATATGACGTCTATTTGACATCCACACATTGATGCCTTTTTTGACCATCAAAAGACACAAAAATTGTTATAAAATATGAAATGCTTAATTATATAAAAGCTTCAATTCAAAATCCTAATTTCACACTGATTTTTGTACTAATTAAAGCATTAAAAAAGCATCAGAAGTTCTAAACAATTAGATGTCTAAACCTTGATGCATTTTTACCATCAAAATAAAGACACAAAAAGTGTAATAAGTTTTACTTAACTGAAAGCTTTGATTACAAATTTATACTGAATTTTGAATTCATGCACAAAAACTACTTTGGCTTACAAAAAATGCCAGTCTTTTTTATGTCTAAACCTCGCGTCTATTTGACATCCACACATTGATGCCTTTTTGAACGTCAAATAAAAAGACGCAAAAAAGTGTTTTAGGAAAAATGTTTTTCATCTAAAAGATTTAAAATTTACCCTGAATTTTGTAATACTTTAGTGTCAAAAAAACATCACAAATGCATCGATTACGTGAAAACCTTGATGTCTATTTGACATCCACACATTGATGCCTTTTTGGCCATAAAAAGACACAAAAAGTGTTATAATATAAGACACATTTTATTCATATAAAAGCTTTAATTCAAAATTCTTCCTTTACACTGATTTTTGTACTTATTGATCATTAAAAAAGATCAGAAATTCTAAACGATTAGATGTCTAAACCTTGATGTCTATTTAACATCCAAATATTGATGCATTTTTACCATCAATTTAAAGACACAAAAAGTATCATAAGAAAAATGTTATTCATCTAAAAGAATCGATTTAAAATTTACACCGAATTTTGTAATACTTTGGTGTCAAAATACATTACAAATGCCAATCGATTTGATGTCTAAACCTTGACGTCTATTTGACATCCAAACATTGAAAGACACAAAAAGTGTTATAAGGAAAGTTTTATTTATATAAATGCTTCGATTTAAAATCCTAAATTTACACAATTCTTATACTAATTCAGCATAAAAAAACATCAAAATGCTAATCGACTTGATGTCTAAACCTTGACATCTATTTGACATCCACACATTGATGTCTGTTTGACCATCAAAATATACACAAAAAGTGTTATAAGAAAGGTTTATACATCTGAAAACTTTGATTAAAACTTTACACTAATTTTGTGCTACTTTGTCATCAAAAACATAAAAAATACATTGATTTGACGTCTCAACCTTGACATCTATTTGAAATCCAAATATTGATGCAATTTTTAACATGAAAATAAAGACATAAAAAGTATTATAAGAAAAGTTTTACATATCTGAAAGCTTTAATTACAAATTTATACAGAATTTTGTTTTCATATCTGCAAACTATTTGCCGTAAAAACACCAATCGATTTGATGTGTAAACCTTGACGTCTATTTAACATCCACACATTGCTGCCTTTTTGACCATCAAATTAAAGACACAAAAAGTGTTATAATATAGGTATATGAAAGCTTCAACTGAAAAGCCTAAATTTTCACAGATTTTTGTAGTACCTGGGTGTAAAAAAAACATGAAAAATGCCAATTGATAAGATGTGAAAACCTTGACATCTATTTGACTTGACATCCAAACAATGATGCTCTTTTGATCATCAAAATAAAGACACAAAAGGTGCTATAATATAGGAAAGGTTTCAAACATCTGAAAAGTTTGATTCGAAATTGTAAATTTACAGTTTTTAATACAATTTTGTATTCATAAAGTGCATGTAAACTACTTTGGTGTCAAAAAAATTCTCAAAAATGTGAATTGACTAGATGTCTAAGTCTTTAAGTCTATTCGACATCCAAACTTTGATGCATAATTTACCATCAAAATAAAAACTCAAAAGGTTTTATTTATCTGAAAGCTTTGATTACAAATTTGTACAGAATTTTGCATTCATACAATGCATGTAAACTATTTTGGCATAAAAAAAGCGATTGATTTGATGTCTAAACCTTGACGTCTATTTGACATCCAAACGTTGATGCTTTTTTGACCATCGAAGTAAAATAGTTTCATTTATCTGAAAGCTTCAATTCAGAATACCAAATTTACACTGACTTTGTGCTACTTTGGCGTCAGAAAAAACATAAAAATTGCGTTGATTAGATGTCTAAATCTTGATGTCTATATGACATCCACACATTGATGCATTTTTGACCATCGAAATGAAGACAAAAAGCATTATAGTATAAGATAAATTTTATTTATTTGAAAGCTTTGATTCAAAATTCGAAATTTATACTGAATTCTGTATTCATACAATGCATGTAAACAACTTTGGCATAAACAAACACATCATAAACGCTAATCGATTAGATGCCTAAACCATATTTGACATCCAAACATTGGTGCTCTCTTGACCATCAAAATAAAGACACAAAATGTGTTATAATATAAGAAAAGTTTGATTTATCTGAAGCTTTGATTTGAAATTTTAATGTTACACTTAACTTTGTATTCATACAATGCATGTGAATTATAATTACACTGAATTTTGCCAACAATCCTCATCCTCGGAGTGAAAAGGTCTGCTGGATCATACTGGAAAGTATTACAATCTGTAGAAGATGCTGAACAACTGAAAGATCTGCAGGTCAAGGAGGATTTTTTAGAAGACTGCAGAAGTTTACGTGTTCAGAACAAACTCATAAAGAAACTCATCAACAACCAGCACAAAGCAGAAGTAGATCATTAAGAGACCACAACAGTTAAAAAACCAAGGGTTCACAAACTTTTGCACAGGTATAGATGTTTTGTCTTGTGAACATCTTACTCCAGTCAGTGTGAAATAAAAAATGCCATGTATTGTCTAATGATCTTTTTAACCAATTCTGCAAGGGGGTCACAAACTTTTGCACACCACTGTATAAATGACCTTTAGAAACCTGAAACCAAGAAACGCATATGGAGTCAGTAAATAAAATAAAAATAAAGAAAGCACTCATTTGACATGAACTAAGATTTTCAGTTCATTCAAAACAGCTGATGTGGAGCGTCACCACACGCAATAATCAAAAATACCAATAATATTCAGAGAACTGATACTGAAGCAGGAGCAGAAGTGGCACATCTTCATTTATAATGCTTATCAAGGTACTACAATGTGCTTTAAAAGAGTTGCATTGACTAATCATGGAATATATCAAAGACAACATGGAATATCCATTGAAAATTCAATAAACAAATTGGCATTTCAACCAACATTGGCATTTCTATGGTACAGCA
This sequence comes from Danio rerio, assembly GCF_049306965.1. NCBI lineage: Eukaryota > Metazoa > Chordata > Actinopteri > Cypriniformes > Danionidae > Danio > Danio rerio. The sequence continues at coordinate 61,959,056 of NC_133177.1, forward strand.
TGTCAAAAAAGCATATATATATATATATATATATATATATATATATATATATATATATATATATATATATATATATATATATATATATATATATATATATATATATTTATTTATTTATTTATTTATATTATAATAAAAATATAATATAGTAAAAATTATAATAAAAAATATAAAAATAGGGGTTTTCTTGGCCATTTACCGCATTAGATCAATGCTATTATTTTACAAATGAGAATTAAAAACATGGTATTGCAATGTTATGGCCATGGCATAATTTTGTTTACTTTATTCTGTATAGATATGCCACGTACCTTTGACATTTTCCATGGAAACACAAAGCAAGTCTTTGAAAGACCTTAAAGTACCACAAAAATACTATGGTAAGTGAATATGGTAATCGTTTAATACCATTGCACATTTGCTGTGTTATTTTTTCTACATGGTACCACATAAATACACATTAGTTTGTCTTGATTGGTTTTTCAGGGGAAAGACCATGTTTCCATTGAAAGAAAACAATCAAAACAAACTCAAATCTGTGTTTTTATATCGTACCAAGCACAAAAAAACACAATATGTAAGAAAAAATGGCAAGGAAGTAGAAGATCTTAATGAAGATGTTTATTTAGCATAGCAGTCTCAGAGTACAAGCAGTACTCTGGTTTCAGCTGCGTCAGAATAAATCCTGAACATTGTTAAACTCAAACCTTTCAAACAGTTTTAATTTACTGCTTTTAGATGTTAATGAAGTCACTCCTTGGCTATCGGCATGCACAGCTGTTCTCTGTATGTTAATGCAGTTTCGTCACCTCATTGTCTGAGATGGTTTTCTGTGTCCACAGCCATCCCCAGTCTACAATTCCTACCATTTGCAGGATAATAAATTGTTGAGTTGTCTTCTCTATTAAATTTAGGGGAAATGCACCATTTAGAGTGGAAGTTATAGGTCAAGACAGACTAATTTCTTACAGTACCATATATACCATAGTTTTGAATTATTACAATATTCACTTCATATAGCACTTCCCCTAAAAAAAGCTCAAATGTGTATTTATATACCATGCACAGAAAAAAAAAACAATATATCAAATGCACAATGATACTGAGTGATTACCATATTCACTTACCATAGTATTGCATAGTAGTGTGTTCCATAGTATGGAATTGCAATGTATTTCAAAAGATTTATAATGGAAAATGTCCAAAAAGGATGGGATTCTCATTGGAAAACCAATCAAAACAAACTCAACTATATAATTATGTGGTATACTTAAAAAACAATACACCAAATGTACAATGCTATTGAATGATAACCATATTTACTAACCATATAGTCTTTACATTGAACTTGAATTGTATTAACATGGAAATGTCCAAAAAAAAAAGAGACATTTACATTGGAAAACCAATCAAAACAAACTTAAATATGTATTTATGTGGTACCATGTACAGAAAACACAGTATATACCAAATGTACAATGATTGCCATGATCACTTACCACAGTATTTTCATGCTATGTCGAGGTACTTAGACATTTCATGGAAAATGTTGAAGATACATGGCGTTTCTACTGAAAAAGCAATATGAATAAACAAAATTAGGCATTTAATTGCAACCATGCCCAAAAACATTGCAATAGCATGTTTTTAAATAATTCACAAGTATTTGACAGAACTGCATTGCCCTAAAGGGATACAAACAAACAAAAGCACTGAAAACATCTAAATCCATGTAAATGTCCATTTTTGTTGTCCAACACTTTCACAATTGTTTTCTCTACATTTCTTCAGTATCAAAAAAGACTGATCCGCCTCAACCAGAGTTGCCAAGTCCCGGGTTTACCCGTGGAACTGGGTTATAAATGTGAAGGTTGTTTCCATGGATTAAAGACTTCCGGTTTCTATGGATTATTGTACTGTTTATGAGCAGTCATCAGTTTAAAATCAAATAACAAACGTAAACATTTCAATTATTTATTTCTCCAGGGTTAGACAATTGTTTAATTATTTGTTCTTAAGAATATACACACATAACATAGACAGACAGACAGACAGACAGACAGACAGACAGACAGACAGACAGACTGACTGACTGACTGACTGACTGACTGACTGATTGATTGATAACTTACCATAGTGTTTTTATGGTACGTCAAGGTACTTAAAAGACTTGCTTTGTGGAAAATGTCAAAGATACATGGCATTTCTACAGAAAAAAAAGGCAATAAAATAAACAAAATTAGGCATTTAATTGCTACCATGCCCAAAAACATTGCAATAGCATGTTTTAAAATAGTATTCTCAAGTATTTGACAGAATTTCATTGCCCTAAAGGGATAAATGTCCAAGAAAACATAGTATTTTCATTTAATATATTTTCAAATATGTATTTATATGGTGCCATGTACAGAAAACACAATATATAGCATGGCTTTTCATCATTAGAATATTAACTTACCATATTTTCATGGTACTTCAGTGGCTTGCATTATCCTGTGGTGGTAAATGTTAAAGAAGCATGGCCTTTATTCTGAAAAACAATCACAACAAACTAAATTAAGCATTTAATGAAGTCATGTGCAAAAACTCTACACTGTGACATGTAAATATAAAAAAAACTATTCAGAAATGAATTAAGAGGCATGTTTTTCATTGTATTTCTCATGCTTACATTTGGAATGACTTGAAATTTATTAACAACAAAATGGGGTGTAAGATAGAAATGTCTTTATTTGATCAGTTGCTTTAATCTGATAAGGATATTTTTAATTCATGTTTTTAGGAAAGTGCCATATTCAAACTGTTCCCGTTTTATAGATGACTTGAAAATATAGAAATCACGAAACAAAAGCACTAAAAACATCTAAATCCATGTAAATGTCCATTTTTGTTGTCCAGCACTTTCACAAAGGTTTCTCAAAATTTCTTCAGTATCAAAAATGACTGATCCGCCTCCACCAGGGTTGCCAAGTCCCGGGTTTACCCGTGGAACTGGGTCATAGATATATACACTAGATATCGCATAGGGACCCTGAGCATGCGTCAATAGCGCCGCCACATTGGTACAGTGCTCCCAGGACAAATGTCATTCAACCGCACTAGTCAAGACAGTGTTATTACGTGAAGATGCGGGACTTTAGCGCTGTCTACGAGTGTAGTAACGAGCAAACAAAGAAATCAAAGCACAAAGGCAGAACATTTCATAGGTAATATTAAGTTTTTTTTCTGTTTTTGTATGTTCTGAACTCTTGTGCTAATCAGGTAACGTTATTGATGATAACAGTCACTTACTGCATTCACCATACGGCAAAGCAGCTCCAACTCGCACTAAACACTCGGCTTATGCTAGTTTTGTTTAATAAAATCAGCAAACAATGCAAAAGAAATATGACAACGAGATGCTGCGCTGCCAGAAACTTGTATTATTGTCGGCTAACGTTAGTGAAAGAGTCGTTCGGGGGATTCATTCACAAACTAATCGCTCTCTCCGTCAGTATGAGCAGTGAAAGCAGGAGAGGAGCTGTGTTTCAGGACATGATTAGATCAAATTTAACGAGATATATCCAGCTGCAGGCCCGCAGCACACACGTTTTAGGCACACACAATCTAGGACACACGATTTAGGCAAACCATATATGGTCGCCACCTATTGAATTTCACAAGTATGGTTTCTCATTTCAGTCATTTTTAATATTATATCGTTACGATCATTTTAACATCTCTGCAGTTTCTGAACTCAAATTATGTAAAAATAATTGGTTAAAGACAATTATGACTTTATTCATGTGTCCACAGACAGAAAGAAATCATAGACCGTCTAATGTTGGATTAAGTGTAATAAATTAATTCAAGATCTTAATATTATCATACTTGGTTAAAATCACTTTGTTGTAAAATATAAAAAGCAAACAATAATATGTCACTTTAAAATAAATTAGCCTACTATAGTTAATCATTCAAACAATATATATAAATATATATATTCAAATTAGATCTTTTAGCAAGGCCAGCAAACAAGTATCTGCTATATTATTGTCAGATAATGACTGATCAGCTATAATGACTGATTAAAAACTCTTCAGTCTATATTGAATGGCGATCGGAAACAATGCTCCCCATTCGGCTGTCTCGATTGCAATATTTGTGAAATAAAGTAAAGTAAACACTATTGTTTATTGTGTACAATATTTATTAACCACATATATCAAAATATATCGATGACGATGTTCAAAAAGACGTTAATAACACAACATCCGTCGTAACCATATATGGTTTGCCTAGATTGTGTGTCCTAGTGTGTGCCTAAAACGTGTGTGGTTCTGCGGGCCTGCAGCTGGATATTATTGAATTTAACAGGGAGGGTGAATAGTACATTTCTGTACACACAAACACAAGCTTTTTGTCAGGAATGCCCGTGCGGTCACTGATCCATCAATGTAGAAAAGTGATGTCAAATTATAATTTTCGTAATTAGAAAAAAAAAAAAAAACATACTAACATCCAGGAAAACTCCCGATCACAGATATATGTGTATATGTGTATATCTCTGGCTTTGGATGGCCACAGTCCTCCACTACCTTGGTCCCGCATTCATTTCAAAGGAGCGCTACCCTGTAGCAAGATGGCGGCGCTATTGACGCATTCCGTCCAATAGACAACAATAGGCCAGGCGACATCTAGTGTATATATCTATGGAACTGGGTTATATAAGTGAAAGTTGTTTCCATGGATTAAAGACTTCACATTTCTACGGATTATTGTACTGTTTATGAGCAGTCATCAGTTTAAAATCAAATAACCAACTAAAACATTTCAATTATTTCTCCAGGGTTAGACAATTGTTTGATTAACATAGATAGATAGATAGATAGATAGATAGATAGATAGATAGATAGATAGATAGATAGATAGATAGATAGATAGATAGATAGATAGATAGATAGATAGATAGATAGATAGATAGATAGATAGTCCGTTTTTGCTGTCCAGCACTTTCATAAATGGTTTCTCAGAATTTCTTCAGTATCAAAAATGCCTGATCCGTGTATTTAAAAGGTTGCCGTTTACCCTGAATTAAAGGTTTATTTTTGTACTGTTTATGAGCAGTTTGGTTTATAAATTCAAATAAAGCATATAAACAAAGTCAATCTATTTCTGATTATTTGTTCTTAAAAATACACACCAATATAGCATAGACAGACAGACAGACAGATGCTATAAATTACATTTTCTGTTTAAATTTGGATGAAATATTATTTCATTTACTAAGTACAAAGACCTAATGTATGTACAGATGTGTTTTGGTGTGGTTGTACTATCAATTTTTAAAGCACTAATGTTTTAATAAAAGAGGAAAGGCAGTAATGTTTCTCACATTCACTCATTTATTGGACGTTGCAGATCAGATACAAAATATTGCACTATGACTGCTTTATAACAGTATACATCATTATTAATAGGTAATAAAAATACAGCATCTATGATTAATACTACGATATTCAAGCTTAAATGGTAAATGTACAATGGTATTTTATGATTACCGTATTCACTTACCATATAGTATTTTATTGTATTTCAAAGACTTTGTATTTCAAAGAAAAAAAACGTCTAAAAAGGGAGGGGTTTTCATAGGAAAACCAATCAAAACAAACTCAACTATGTTATTATAAGGTATAAATAAAAAATCAGTATACCAAATGTATAATGCTATTACTATATACACTTACCATGGTACTTTCATAGTATTTTAAAGACTTATTACTATGGAAAATGTTCCAACATATATATCTACATGTGAATGATTATTTTATGTATGCGAGTTGCATTGTTGGATGTCAGGGCGAGTTTTAGTATGTTTCTGCGTAGGTTTGTTTATTAGCTCTGGCAACCCAACGCAAAGAAGTGCATCACGTGACCGCACGCTTGCCGCCTCAGCAGCGCTCCGGACAATAATATTTACACGACAATAGTGGCTGCAACCCAGCAAACATTACACTTAAATATACAGCATAATTAAAAACAAAAACACGCAGGAATAAGCGCGAATCCTGCTCTGTTTTCATTACGCTGGTGCTCGTGAACGGAGAGGGTCGTGTGTGTGTGTTTAGCTAACGTTAATCGGCGGTATATCAGTCGGAGTGCGTCGTGTGCTGCAGATCAATACACATCGTTTTGGCGGATTATAAAGAGTTCCCCGATGGAAAATATGGCCTTCCAGACGCAGCTGCTGTCCGTCATGGAGGTGCTGGCGGCGGCGGCGGTAGAGGAGATCCAGCGGCGGGTGGAGGAGAGCTGCGCCGGCCTGAGGAGCGAGCTGAGCCGCAGCCGGAGAGACATCGAGTCGCTGAAGAGGAAGTGTGTGCTAATGGACGGAGAGCTGAGGAGAGTCCGCAGGAGGAGAGGTCAGAGATGCACACTGCATACTACTACACACACTACATATACACTACTGATTACATATAGTACACACACACACACACACACACACACACACACACACACACACACACACTATAGAAGAGGAAATGTGTGTTAATGGACGGAGAGCTGGGGAGAGTTCACAGGAGGAGAGGTCAGAGATGCACACTACACACTGCATACTACTACACACACTACATATACACTACACACACTACTGATTACATATAGTACACACACACACACACACACACACTATAGAAGAGGAGGTGTGTGTTAATGGACGGAGAGCTGAGAAGAGTCCGCTGGAGGAGAGGTCAGAGATGCACACTGCATACTACTACACACACTACATATACATTACACACACACTACTGATTACATATAGTACACACACACTATAGAAGATGAGGTGTGTGTTAATGGACAGAGAGCTGAGGAGAGTTCGCAGGAGGAGAGGTCAGAGATGCACACTACACACTGCATACTACTACACACACTACATATACACTACACGCACACTACTGATTACATATAGTACACACACATTCTAAAGAAAAGTGTAAGTTAATGGATGGAGAGCAGAGGAAAATTTGCAGGAGAGGTCAGAGATGCACACTGCATACTACACACACACACACACTACATACTACATATATACTACACACAAACAAACTAAAGAAGAGGAAATGTGTGTTAATGGACGGAGAGCTGAGGAGAGTCCGCAGGAGGAGAGGTCAGAGATGCACACTACACACTGCATACTACTACTACACACACCCTACATACTACATATATACTACACACACATTATAGAACAGGAAGTGTGTTAATGGACTGAGAACTGAGGAGAGTTCGCAGGAGGAAAAGTCAGTGATGCACACTACATACTATAAACTACATACTACATATATAGTACATACACACACTATAAAGAGGATGTGTGGACGGAGAGCTGAGGAAAGTCTGCAAGAGGTCAGAGGTACATACTACACACTGCATACTACACACACACTACATACACTATAAAAGATAGTGTGTATGTTAATGGATGGAGAGCTGAGGAAATTCTTCAAGAGGGGAGGTCAGAGATGCACACTACACCATGCATACTACTTACAAAATACATACTACATATATACTACACACAATAAAGAAGAGGAAGTGTGTGTTAATTTAGAGCTGAGAGTCCACAGAAGGAGAGGTCAGAGATGCACACTACATACAACACACACACACACACACACTATAGAAGAGCCAAGTGTGTGTTCATGGACAGCTGAGGAGAGTCAGCAAAAGGAGAGGTCAGAGATGCACACTACACACACTGCATATTACACTTACACACTGCATAATACAAACATACCACACACACTCACACTATAAAGTAGGAAGTGTGTGTTAATGGACGTTGAGCTGAGGAGAGTCCGCAGGGGGAGAGGTCAGAGATGCACACTATATACCAAACACACAATACATACTACATATATACTACACACACACACACTCACTCACTACAGAAGAGAAAGTGTGTGTGTCTGTGTGTGTGTGTGTGTGTGTGTGTGTGTGTGTGTGTGTGAATGGACGGTGAGTCTGCAGGAGGAGAGGTTAGATGCACAATGCATACTACACACCATGCTACATACATGCACACACACAAATTGACTTGCTCATCTGCTTATAGATTCCAGTAAGATAGTTTATGTAGTCAAGAGGATAAGAGTGTGTGTGTGTGTGTGTGTGTGTGTGTGTGTGTGTGTGTGTTCCAGTGTGGATTTGTGGAACATCAGACCGATTTTCTGCTCCGCTCAAGAACAACAGAGATCAAGAACAGACCCCAGATCAGACGCTCAGCATCCAGCAGGTGAGGATGAACACACACTCACACTCACACACACACACACACACACACACACACACACACACACACACACACACACACACACACACACAGACACACACACACAGACACACACATCCAGAGGAGCTTTAAAAGCTCTTCTGCAGACCTCGGTTGTAACAAGTGCTCATTTGAGTTACTGTTGCCTTTCTATCAGCTGGAACCAGTCTGGCCATTCTCCTCTGACCTCTGGCCTCATCAACAAGGCATTTGCATCCACAGAACTGCCGCTCACTAGATATTTCCTCTTTGTTGGAGCATTCTCTGTAAACCCTAGAGACGGTTGTGCGTGAAAATCCTAGTAGATCAGCAGTTTCTGAAATACTCAGAGCAGCCCGTCTGGCAGCAACAACCATGCCACAAAAGTTCAAAGTCACTTAAATCCCCTTTCTTCCCCATTCTGATGCTCAGTTTAAACTGCAGCTGTCATGTGTTGCTGCCAGTGATTGGCTGATTGGAAATTGGAGTTAACAAGCAGTTTGACAGGTGTACCTAATAAAGTGGCCAGTCAGTGTAAAAGCTTTTTTTTGGTGTCATGTTTTATCTTATTACTTTTACCCTTCATGTTTGATGAATGTGAATAAACTGAACTCTGATCCGTCTGTTCTTGTGTTTTGCAGTCCGTCTGTTCACTGGAGAATGAAATCAGAGCTCCAGAAATCAAACAGGAACAGGAACCATCAGGTATACATACATAAATAAATGAATAAAGCAACGTTTTCTGATTTACCATTTAATTAAAAGTGCAATAGAAATGAAGATGAGTTGAACTGAATACAAAGATGGCCATCAAGAGAGCAGAACTGCCTTAAAGGGACTCATCCTCAGTTTTTTGTGTGTAACACAGGCACCGAACAGCAGATTCCCACTGAGCACAACACAGAGATCCCAAATGCAGATTTTGGTGCTTTGGAAATCCAAAACACACTCTTTGCACACACACAGACGTCAACAGAGCCTATAAAACAAGATGAAGAGGAAGAGGAGGAGTGTGTGGAGCTCCAGGTTAAAGCTGAAGAAGAAAACCACCAGCACTGGACCTTTGAACATCCCATCGACGTCCAGCTAGAAAACACACCAGCAGAACAACCCCTCCAGCATGAAGAAGACACACATGCACAATCAGACGATCACACACAGATGGAGTTCAATGCGGGAGAGCGAGACGAGGCTTCCATGTGTGGTGTGAGCGCGAGCGTGCGGAGGCTGCGGACTCACTGGCACTCCAGTGTGGAAGTGAAGCGCTACAGCTGCACGTTCTGCCGCAAAAACTTCAGTCGCTTCAGTCAGCTGAAGGAGCATCTGCGCAGCCACACCGGAGAAAAGCCCTTCTCCTGCGCGCAGTGCGGACGCAGCTTCACCAAACACTGCAATCTCATCCGACACGCCGTCGTGCACAGCGGAGAGAAGCCGTATCAATGCGCGCAGTGCGGGAAGCGCTTCACACAGAGATCCAGCCTCAAATCACACCAGCGCATGCACACAGACGCCTGGGAGAACAGGTGATGATGACGGTGGAGGAGTAAACCGCAGTTTCCATCCTTTTATTTTTATGCGCACTTTGGAATATTGCAATAAATTACAAGCGTAGGAATTAATCTGTTGTGCTGATGCTATAGTTGCCATGGTAACACAACAACAACAGTAATTGATCTGTTGTAGTGATTCTATAGTTGCCATGGTAACAAGTTGAGTAATTGATCCATTGTGGTGATTCTATAATTGCTATGGTAACACAACAACTACAGTAATCGATCTGTTGTGGCGATTCTATTGTTGGCATGGCAACACAACTACAGTAATTGATCTGTTGTGGTGATTCTATAGTTGCCATGGTAACACAAGTTGAGTAACTGATCCATTGTGGTGATTCCATTATTGCCATGGTAACACAACTACAGTAATTGATCTGTTGTGGCGATTCTATTGTTGCCATGGTAATGCAAGATGAGTTATTGATCCATTGCGGTAATTTTATGGTTGCCATGGTAACAACTACAGTAACTGATGGTTGTTGTGATTCTATAGCTGCTATAGTAACAACAACTTCAGTAACTGATTCATTGTGGCGATTCTATAGTTGCCATGGTAACACAACAACTACAGTAATTGATCTATTGTGGCGATTCTATTGTTGCCATGGTAACACAACTTGAGTAATTGATCCACTGTGGTAATTCTATCGTTGCCATGAAAACACAACAACTACAGTAATTGATCTGTTATGGCGATTTTGTAGTTGCCATGGTAACACAACAACTTCAGTAACTGATTCATTGTGGTGATTCTATAGTTGCCATGATAACAACTACAGTAACTGATCTGTTGTGGTGATTCTATAGTTGCCATGGTAACACAAGTTGAGTAACTGATCCATTGTGTTGATTCCATAATTGCCATGGTAACACAACGACTACAGTAATTGATCTATTGTGGCGATTCTATTGTTGCTATGGTCACACAAGTTGAGTAATGGATCCACTGTGGTAATTCTATGGTTGCCATGGTAACACAACAACTACAGTAATTGATCTGTTGTGGCAATTCTATTGTTGCCATGGTAACGCAAGTTGAGTAATTGATCTATTGTGGTAATTCTATGGTTGCCATGAAAACACAACAACTACAGTAATTGATCTGTAATAGCGATTTTATTTTATAGTTGCCATGGTAACACAACATCTTCAGTAACTGATTCATTGTGGCGATTCTATAGTTCCCATGGTAACAACTACAGTAACTGATCTGTGGTGGTGATTCTATAGTTGCCATGGTATCCCAACAACTACAGTAATAGAACCATTGTGTATATTCTGCTGTTGCCATAGTTAAACAACAACTACAGTGATTGGTCTGTTGTGGCAATCCTATAGTTGCCATGGTAACACGACAACTATAGTAGGCTCATTTAACTATATAACTTGAGACGCAACTCCTGTATTAGAGAAGAAAAAGAGCACAGTGTCTTCTCCCAACGCATGAAAGTACACTTCTCTGAGCAATGTTTGTGCAAGCTTAGCAGGAAGTGATGTTTTGTTTTCTTTTGTTTCTGATTGGATGGAAACCCTGCTTTATATTAATGTTTATGCAATATTTCAGTTTTGCGCATGAATCTAATTCACACCTTTAGATGGAAACACAGCTCGTGACTGCGGGACATTGCAGTGTTTTTCTTATACTTCTGGAATCATATTTTTGTATTTCATTTGTTTTCAAGCTGTATTAAATCCTGTGTTGTGTGTGCCATGTGTTATTTGTCTGCATGATTGAATTAAAGATTTAGAAATGGTGATTTGCTGATTCTGTTTGAACTTTTTTAAAGAACTATCTTATACTTTAAAACAAGTTAAAAATAATGAATTTTTGTTGGCGTTACTGGAATATAATGCCAAGCACTTTACATGACATTTTAATAATAGTAAGTTGTTTGATATGCTAGATATTTAGAAGATCGCTTAATATTTACAGCCAATCATGTGCATTAAAAGTGGATTAAATGCAAAAGTCTACATAATACATTTAAAATCTAATGTCATGTTTTTTATTCATACATATTTTTCATTAACAATTGCTTTTTCCCATTTTTAAATGTCACAACTAGAAAATTATACATCCAATATTACATATGGATTCATCATTGTAATTATTACAAGTATAATCTGCATTAATTTCTAAATGTGAGTAATTCTAGAATTTACAGGTACATTTCACATCTCCAAGATAAACCTAATATTATTTTTCATTGAAAAACATTTAAACCATTTGAATAACAAATGTTATCAATTTATCTAAGATAATGATTGTACGTGTATTTAGGGACATGATTCTTGAAATGATTATCTTAACGACCACTATAGCCATTTTCGACTGTCTCCGCCTGAATCTTACATTGAGCTTCGATTATCATCAAATGATTAAGTTTAGTTTTCAGCTTTTTGTGTGTTTATTGTAGCAATTTAAATAAACATTTTCATGAAACAGCTATTTTCTGCGTCTTTCGTAATTTCAGTAATAAACACATTTTGTGTGTCTGCGTTCAGAATTAAATGCTGTGGTGATTCTACAATGGCTATGGTAACACAACGACTACAGTAATCGATCTGTTATGGTGATTTAGTTGCTATGGTAACAACTATAGTAACTGATCTGTTGTGTGATTACAGTTGCTATGGTAACAGCTACAGCAATGGATCTGTTGTATTGATTCTCCAGTTGCTATAGTAATTTATCTGTGGTGGTGATTCTTCAGTTTCTATGGAAACAATTACAGTAATTGATCTGTCATGGTGATTCTTGAGTTGCTATGGTAACACAACAATTACAGTAATTGATCTGTCATGGTGATTCTTCAGTTGCTATGGTAACGCAACAACTATAGTAATTGATCTTTCGTGGTGATTCTACAGTTGCTATGGTAACGATTACAGTAATTGATCTATCATGGTGATTCTACAGTTGCTATGGTAACAGTTACAATAACTGATCTGTCATGGTGATTCTACAGTTGCTAAGGTAACAATTACAGTAATTGATCTGTCATGGTGATTCTTCAGTTGCTATGGTAACACAACAACTATACAGTAACCGATCTTTCGCAGCGATTCTACAGTTGCTATGGTAATGATTACAGTCATTGATCTGACATGGTGATTCTACAGTTGTTATGGTAACAGTTAAAACAACTGATCTGTCATGGTGATTCTACAGTTGCTATGGTAACAATTACAGTAATTGATCTGTCATGGTGATTCTACAGTTGCTATGGTAACAGTTACAATAACTGATCTGTCATGGTGATTCTATAGTTGCTATGGTAACAATTACAGTAATTGATCTGTCATGGTGATTCTACAGTTGCTATGGTAACAGTTACAATAACTGATCTGTCATGGTGATTCTATAGTTGCTATGGTAACAATTACAGTAATTGAGCTGTCATGATGATTCTACAGTTGCTATTGAAATGCAACAACTATGGTAATAGGTCTGCTGTGGCGATTCTTCAGTTGCTAAGGTAACATAACTATTGTAATTGATCTGTTGTGGTGATTCTACAGTTGCTATGGTAATGCAACAACTATGGTAATAGATCTGTTGTGGCAATTCTACAGTTGCTATGACGACACAACAAGTAATTGATCTGTAGTGGCGATTTTCCAGTTGCTATGGTAATGCAATAACTAAAGTATTAGATCTGTGATGGTGATTCTACAGTTGCTATGGTAACGCAAAACTTGATATAGGTGTTTACCTGCACAGCACTTCGCTAGCTGGTCTCCGTTACATCATCAAAAATAACCCAATACTGTATTTTTCTCCAACTATAGGGAATATTACACTACAATACACCACAATATTACAGTGTTTATTACAGTTTATCTGTTCACTATAGTAATACTACAGTATGCTGAAGCATCAAATGTTGTAAATACTATCATTTATACAGTATGGTTCAAATAAACAATATAGCAATTACTATATTTTTTTCATGTACGGTATAATAGTGGAACTTACAGTACACATTCAGCCTTCACAAGATGGTTCACCCCAAAACTTAAAAATGTACTCACTTTTTACTCACCCTCTAGTGGTTTTAAACTTTTTTATTAGCTTCTTCATTATAGCTCATAAGAAGATATTTTGAAGAAAGCTAAAAACATGTAACCATTGACTTCCATTGTAGTAAAAACAAATACTGTACAAGTCAACAGTTACAATTTTCTAACATTTCTCAAAATATCTGCTTTGCGGTTTAAAAGAAGAAAGAAACTCATAACAAGTAAAGGATGAGCAGATTAATTTAAATTGAGCGAATGTCTCTTTAAATGACTGGCAGTATTTGTGTGCGCTCTTTTTCTACGGTGTTTACGGCGTCTGCGCTTGAAGCAGGAAGTGCTCCGTTCTCATCCTTCGCTAAATAAACGGTGAAGTCTAGAAGGGATACAGCTGTGGATACACACGTAAATATAAGAATTTATGAGACACTGTACAACAATAATTCATATTTTTTCATTATTGTGAGGGTTGCGTGCAGGGTGGAGGTATGCGTCAATAAAATACAATTTATTGGGTAATTTAAATAATAATACGGATAATACTCTTGTGTATATATGTTTCTAGAGATTACTGTGAGGCTTATGGTAAGTTAGGGATAGGGAAAAAAATAAAATTATATATATATATATATATATATATATATATATATATATATATATACATATATATATATATATATATATATACATATATATATATATATATATATATATATATATATACATATACATATATATATATATATATATACACACACACACACACACACATAATAGTTTTGCATTACTGTGAGGGTTGGGTAGATACTCAAAATACAATTTAATAAATAATATAATGGGTATAATTACTGTTTTTACAGGTTGGTCGGGACATTCATAAAATTTGATGAGTAATTTAATGAATAATATGAATAATATTCTGTTTTACATTACTGTGAGGGTTAGAAATTAATAAAATATTGGTTAATAAATAATACGAATAAAACTCGGTATAATTAACACATTACTGAGAGGGTTGGGGTAGACGTTAAGAAAATACAATTTAATACGTAATTTAATAAATAATATAAATTATTCTCATCAACTTCCGGCCACAGCTGTATACCTTCTAGCGACAACCCGGTAAACGGATGGAAGTCCTCCGGGCTGCTGATGCTGATCATGTCGGTGTTTGAGAGCAGGCTGAAGGCGGTGCTGGAGTCCGCGGTGTTGGAGATCCTCCGTCTACACGAGGAGGGCCTGAAGCTCCTGCGGCTGCAGATTAAACAGCGGGACGCGCAGATTCACGAGCTCAACCGGAGACTCAAGGCAGCGGAAACACTCCAGCAGCCCGCGCCCAGCGCACAGCCCGCCGCTGGAAACGGTGAAGCGGAAACTACTTACCGCGTTCAGCATCCACAAGGTGATTAATGATATAGCTAGCGCAGAAATGATTAGCCTACTTTTATTATTGATTTAACATTTAGTCCGAGTGAACCGGAAGTTGTGAGACTTTTATTTCAGTATGTTGATGCACTTCCAGCTAGTGCTTTCCAGCTAATAATTAACTGCCGGTGAAAGGTTAATGTGTCAATTTTCTATGTAATAAGGTTCAGTTTACAGCGTCGAATAATAAAATTAAAAATAAGTTAAATACACATAAGCATTTATTTAGTTGTTCAAGCATATAAAAGGGGATGAAAGACTATAAACGCTAGCGCCGGAGTCGGACAGACATTCCGACACAGAATTAACATTCTCAAAGGAGCACATAGATATTTGGTGTCAGACGGGCTGCTCTGAGTAATTCAGAAACTGCTGATCTACTTGGATTTTCCATTAGTACCAATTGAGCATGGTGTCAACGCTACAGCCTACCTGAGTATTGCTGCTGACCATGTCCATCCCTTTATGAGCACAGTGTCTCCATCTTCTGATGGCTACTTCCAGCAGGATAACGCAGCATGTCATAAAGCTCAATCATCTCAGACTGGTTTCTTGAACATGACGATGAGTTCACTGTACTCAAATGGCCTCCACAGTCACCAGAGCTCAATCCAATAGAGCAGCTTTGGGATGTAATTGCCACGAATGGCATCATGGATGTGCAGCCGACAAATCTGCAGCAACTGTGTGATGATATCATGTCAATATGGAGCAAAATCTCTGAGGAATATTTCCAGTGCCTTGTTAAATCTACGCCACAAAGGATTAAGGCAGTTCTGAAGGCAAAAGGGGTCCAAAACAGTACTAGTAAGGTGTACCTAATAAAGTGGCCGGTGAGTGTATATCCTAGTATTTCATCGAAAGTGGTTTCAGTGTTTTTGTTTTGTTTCTCCACAGGCTGTCTCATTCAGAAACCTGCAGCAGCTCATCTTCATCTCCACAGAAATCTAGACGGCAACCAGACAAACCATAAACCTAATGAAAACCCTTCCAGTGTGGAAACGCAGACACAGATCTACAGTTCAGAAAGAGGAGATGAAGATGATGATGACAACATTGAGGAAGAGTTCAGCATACTGATCCACGCAGACACCAAGCAGACCTTACCAACAGATGAAGATCTCCAGGAAAACACAGAGTTTGCAGAGGATCCGCACTGCTCTGCTATTCCTGCAAAAGCACACGCATGCTCATTTACATCCGTCGACAGCACTCAAACCTTCCACAGCGTCAGTTTTGAGTCTGTGATGCAGAACTCATGGGCTGAAAAAGCAGAACTCGCGCAGCCGGTCAGAGATTTCCCTGATGTTGCACACGTTCAGGATCATGAACAGACGCCCAGCAGCAGCAGACATGTGTTAATGACGAGGGAAGCGGCGCAGCGGAGGGACGGCGTGCAGGAGAAGTGGTTCATCTGCTCGTTCTGTGGGAAAAGCTTCGACCGTTTCAGTCACCTGCAGATGCACAGACGCATACACACCGGAGAGAAACCCTTCAGCTGCACCACCTGCGGAAAACACTTCTCACAGCAGAGCAACCTGCGCACACACCAGAAGATCCACCGCAGGACACACACACACATGAAGAACTATAGCTGACACACACACACATCAACACCTGATCTATCACACACACCTGGGCTTTAGGTTCCATGAAGCTGGATAGGTTGGTTAACCAGTTAAGTTTCAGTTTAGTTTGTATCAATCCTGAGTTTTGGGTACCATGAAGCTGGATTAGTTGTTTAAGTTTGTTTAGTTTGCACTTATCCTAAATTTTAGGTACTATGAAGCCGGTTTAACTGACTTACTAGTACCATGAAGCCATGAAGCTTTTTCTCATGAAGTTTATTTTGCACCAATTCTAGATTTTAGGTACCATAAAACTGGATTAGGTGCAGTTTATTGGGCACTAATCTTGGGTTTTAGATACCACAAAACTATATAATTTGGTTAAGATTCAGTTTAGTTTGCACTAATCTTGGGTTTTAGGTTCCATGAAGCTAGATAAGTTGGTTTAGGTTCAAGTTTAGTTTGTACCAATCCCAGGTTTTAGATAACATGAAGCTAGCTAGTCAAGTTTAAATTTATTTTACATCAATACTGTTTTAGATACCATGAACCCAGATAAGTTGCAGCTTAGTTTGCACTAATCCTGGATTTCAGGTACTATGAAGCAGGATTAATTGGCTAGCCAGATAAGTTTCAATTGATTTTACTCCAATACTGTGTTTTAGATGCCATAAACCTGGATAAATTGCAGTTTAGTTTGCACTAATCCTGGATTTTAGGTATGATGAAGCCAGATTAACTGGCTAGCCAGTTAAGTTTCAGTTTATTTTGCACCAATTCTAGATTTTGGGTACCATAAAACTGGATAAGTTGCAGTTAAGTGTGCACTAATCTTGAGTTCTAGATACCACAAAGCTGGATAATTTGGTTAAGATTCAGTTTAGTTTGTACCAATACCAGGTTTTAGATACCATGAAGCTGGATTAACTTGCTAGCTAGTTAAGTTTAAATTTATTTTACATCAATACTGTTTTAGATACCATGAACCCAGAAGATAAATTGCAGTTTAGTTTGCACTAATCCTGGATTTTAGGTACTATGAAGCTGGATTAACTGGCTAGCCACAACCAGTTAAATTTCAGCTTATTTTACAACAAATCTGGGTTTTAGATAGTATGAACTCAGTTAAGTTTCAGTTTAGTTTGTACAAATCTTGGGTTCTGGGTTTCATGAAACTGGATAAGTTGGTTTGGGTTCAAGTTTAGTTTGCACCAATCCTGGGTTTTAGATGACATGAAGCCTGGTTAACTGGCTAGTTAAGTTTCAATTTATTTTAACCAATACTCTGTTTTAGAATGAACCATAAACCCAGATGAGTTGCAGTTTAGTTTGAGCCAATCCTGGGTTTTAGGTACTATGAAGCTGGATAAGCTGGCTAGCCAGTGAAGTTTTAGTATATATTGGTCCAATTCCAAGTTTTAGGTACCATGAAGCTGGATAAAGTGGTTAAGATACAGTTTATATTGCACTAATTCTGGGTTTTAGGTACTATAAAGCATAAATAAATAAATTGGTTGCAGTTTAGTTTGCAATAATCCTGAGTTTTATGTACCATAATGCTGGATAACCAGGCTAGCCAATTAAGTTTGTTTAGTTTGCACTAATCCTGGGTTTTTTGATACTGTAAATCCAGATTAACTGGCTGGCCACTTCCAGTTTAGTTTACACCAAATCTGGGTTTTAGATACCATGAAGCTGAATGAGGTGGCTAACCAGTTAAATTTCAGTTTACTTTGCACTAATCCGAGGTTTTAAATTCCATAAATGATGATGGTAAATTTTGGCCTCAACGTACTGAAAACCCAGGGTTGGTGCAAATTAAACAAACTTAACATGCTAACCGGCTTCATAATACAGGCGCCAAAAGTTCCATCTTAATACACACAAATGCACGAAGACTTACAACTGATTAATTGGTTAAGTTGCAGTTTAGTTTTCACTAATCATGGGTTTTATGTACCATGAAGTCTGATTAACTGGCTAGTAAGTAAAGTTTCAGTTTAGTTTGTATTAATCTTGGATGTTAGTTTCGAAGAAGCTGAATAAGCTGGCTCGCCAGTTAAGTTTGCACCAAACCCGGGTTTACAAACAAAAATGACTTGCTGCTAATTAGACAACCAAATTGTTTTGTTCAATCCACCTACATTTGTACAAAGCTAACGTAATAAGATTTGTGTTCAGACAACCTGGAGGAATTGTGTGGAACCCAGCATTTTTACAGTATAGCATGAAGGTAGCTTGGCTTTCATCATTCTTTGTTGCCATGGTAACATACCTCACATACGTCTGTATGATGTATTACCTCTGGAACTCAGTTTGGCATCTAGCTTCATGCAACAGGTCACAGAAGCATTGATCTGACTTCAAGATACTTAAAACCCAGGCTAAGTGCAA
The DNA here is from genome assembly GCF_049306965.1 of Danio rerio. Taxonomy (NCBI): domain Eukaryota; kingdom Metazoa; phylum Chordata; class Actinopteri; order Cypriniformes; family Danionidae; genus Danio; species Danio rerio. The sequence continues at coordinate 61,978,315 of NC_133177.1, forward strand.
ACTAAACATACTTAACTGGCAAACCGGCTTTATAATACAGGCCCCCGAAGATCCATCTTAATACACACGCGAACATATGGGTGAAACACACACAATGACCAATCAGTGCCTTCCGTCAGTCCAAAAACACAAACTGCCAATCGACGAGCCTTCAGTTCACATTTGCATTTAATAAAGATCTTCACAGCTCAATACAGTGTTGTTCGTTTGTACAATCACTAGTACACCAACAGTTTGCATTGAGAATACACACTAAAATGCTAAATTATTATTAACTTCACAGGCCGAATGCATTAACAGGAAATAGTTTTACAGAACTGTTATGACTGTCTGACAAACAGAAATATGTTCTGCTTAAGTTATGAAAATGTGCATGAACTTTTTTCGTTGTTATACAGATCTCAAAGCAGTTTTCCATGTTATTTTTTTGCAAACATTACTGGAACGCTCTGAAACATTCTCCGAAATATTTTGCAGATTTTTTCATAATCCCTTTGAGATCGTCCCCTTGTTGGACGGGCACTTCTGGAAAGTAATTTAATATAACTAACTCAAAAATGACGACCGTAACCCTTTTTAAAGTTGATTAAGACTAGTAAAAAAGCAGTATATGCAGCCGTCAAGATCTGACTATTAACACTAGAGTAAAAAAACACCACCGATAGCACAAATTTACAGTAACATTTACAAATAGTGCAATACTGTAATTAATTAGTCCACAGTTAAAATAGTACTATCCAGGTAGATCCTGGAGAACTAAACTATATCATACAAAAGTAAATAAAACAGTCATCAGATATGCTGGACATCCATGTTAATACATCACGTCTTTACAGTAGCAATAATTAGTAAAAGAGATTTCTTATATAGTTGCATAACCAGATACACTATGATCAAAACCTTTGAATAGTAATAATATGATTGATCTAAAAAAAAGACAACTCGGTTTGAGGAATGCAGAGGTAGAACGAGTCCAAACCAGAGTGATTAATGATCTGCAAAACTGTGGTTTAGGAGATCCATATATACATTTACATGTCTGTATTTATTATTTTATATATATATATATATCACTGGAGTTCACTGTGATCCAGTCAAACTAAGGTAAAATATCCAAAAGCGGACCTCATTTATTCAATCATTATATTGCTCCAAACCTGCATGACTTTCCTTCCATAAAACACTACAGAAAAAAAAAAACATTGATATAATGCAACAAATCAGACGTTGATCAAGGGCTGTTCACCTCACGTTAAACACTTTACCATCTGAAAACATTAATAACCGAATATAAACAATACTTCAATACCTTAAAAGTTCATTCAACATTTAATAATGCATATTTAACATCAAACGTTTTAACATGCACCAGCATTACTTAAGTGTCATTCATATTCTATGCTGTTTTTATTAATGTTTTGAATTACATTTTTAAAGTGTGTCTACAGTTTTGGTTACCGCAGGCAATGTCCACATGTACATGGGTATTCTTATAAACAGTTTTTCACACTTACGTTAAAGAAATAAGCAGTCTCCGTCCACATAAAATGGCAAAACTGCACAGTGATGCATGTTAAGGGCACGCCGAACCAACAGGGGGCGATAAAAGCCTTTTTGCAGGGATAACACTTATGCCGCAGTCACACTAGAGTTTAAGCATGCATAATTCTGTCGTATAGTGGGATTAAATAAGATGATTATACACTTACAGCGAGCGAATGTTTCATATTTTACATTTCCGTCCAGAAAGGTTATGTTTTGATCTTTGATTTTGATCCTGGATTTTAGGTACGATAAAGCCGGATTAACTGGCTAACCAGTTAAGTTTCAGTTTATTTTGCACCAATTCTAGGTTTTAGGTACCATTAACCTGGATAAGTTGCAGTTTAGTGTGCACTAATCTTGGGTTTTAGATACCACAAAGCTGGATAATTTGGTTAAGATTCAGTTTAGTTTGCATTAATCTTGGGTTTTAGGTACAATGAAGCTGGATAAATTGGTTTAGGTTCAAGTTTAGTTTGTACCAATCCCAGGCTTTAGATACCATGAAACTGGATTAACTGGCTAGCTAGTTAAGCTTCAATTTATTTTACATCAATACCGTTTTAGATACCATGAACCCAGATAAATTGCAGTTTAGTTTGCACTAATCCTGGATTTTAGGTACTATGAAGCCGGATTAACTGGCTAACCAGTTAAGTTTCAGTTTATTTTGCACCAATTCTAGGTTTTAGGTACCATAAAACTGGATAAATTGCGGTTTAGTGTGCACTAATCTTGGGTTTTAGATACCACAAAGCTGGATAATTTGGTTAAGATTCAGTTAAGTTTGCACTAATTTTGGGTTTTAGGTACCATGAAGCTGGATAAGTTGGTTTAGGTTTAAGTTTAGTTTTTACCAATCCCAGGTTTTAGATACCATAAAGCTGGATTAACTGGCTAGCTAGTTTATTTTACACCAATACTGTTTTTAGATACCATAAACCTGGATAAGTTGCAGTTTAGTTTGCACTAATCCTGGATTTTAGGTAGCCAGTTAAGTTTCAGTTTATTTTACACCAATTCTAGGTTTTAGGTACTGGATAAATTGCAGTTTAGTGTGCACATATCTTGGGTTTTAGATACCACAAAGCTGGTTATTTTGTTTTAGGTTCAAGTTTAGTTTGTACCAATTCCAGATTTTAGATACTATGAAGCTAGATTAACTGGCTAGCTAGTTAAGCTTCAATTTATTTTACATCAGTACTGTTTTAGATACCATGAACCCAGATAAATTGCAGTTTAGTTTGCACTAATCCTGGATTTAGGTACTATGAAGCCGGATTAACTGGCTAGCCAGTTCAGTTTTAGTGAATTTTACACCAATTCTGTGTTTTAGTTACCATGAAGCTGGATAAGTTGGTTAGCCAGGTAATTTCTAGCTCAGTTTGTATAAATTTGGGGTTTTAGATTTCATGAAGCTCGATAAATTGGTTTAGATTCAAGTTTAGTTTGTACCAATCTCAGGTTTTAGATACCATAAAGCTGGATTTACTGGCTAGCTAGTTTATTTTACACCAATACTGTGTTTTAGATACCATAAACCTGGATAAGTTGCAGTTTAGTTTGCACTAATCCTGGATTTTAGGTACAATGAAGCCGGATTAACTGGCTAGCCAATTAAGTTTGTTTATTTTGTACCAATTCTAGGTTTTAGGTACCATAAAACTGAATAAATTGCAGTTTAGTGTGCACTAATCTTGGGTTTTAGATACCACATCGCTGGATAATTTGGTTAAGATTCAGTTTAGTTTGCACTAATCTTGGGTTTTAGGTACCATGAAGCTGGATTAACTGGCTAGCTAGTTAAGTTTCATTTTATTTTACATCAATACCGTTTTAGATACCATAAATCCCAGATAAGTTGCAGTTTAGTTTGCACTTATCCTGGATTTTAGGTACTATGAAGCTAGATTAACTGGCTAGCCAGATAAGTTTCAATGAATTTTACACCAATACTGTGTTTTAGATACCATAAACCTGGAAAAGTTGCAGTTTCGTTGCAGTTATGTTTTGATCTTTGATTAGTCTCATGCAGTCACGTGATGGGAATTTGCAGTTCAGAGTTTACATCACGGATTGATTACTGTAACTCTCTCCTATCTGGCATCCCTAATAGGCAACTTCATAGACTACAGGTAATTCAGAATTCAGCAGCTAGGATAGTCACAGCCCGCATGCTGTGAATCACTCCAATTCTCTTTTACCTGCACTGGCTCCATGTTCACTATCGTATACCATACAAATTCCTCCTCTTAACATACAAAGCTCTTCATAACATCATTGGTACACTACTTTGCACTCACTGAGATCATCTTCTGCTGAACTGTTATCTATCCCACACTTTAAGATGAAGTCATTTGGTGGCAGGGCTTTTAGTTGTGCAGCACCAGAGTTATGGAGCTCCCTGCCTTTGCACATTCGATAGATGGACTCTATTTCCAATTTTAAATCTCAGATAAAAATGTTTCTGTTCAGGATAGCTTTTAATGATTTGCTGGTTTAATTTTATGCTGATTGTTATTTTTACTGCATGCATTTTAATGATGTGCGTGCAATATGCTGTAAGGTGTCCGTGAGTGGTTTGAAAGACACCTATAAATAAAAGCTATTATTAATATTATTATTTATTATTAAAAAGTGTGATTTAAAAAATTCCCGTCTTCATGTGGACAGAGTCTTAAAGCAGTCACGCAGGTTTATATGAGTGAATAATGACGAATTATTGTCAGAGTGTGTGTCCGTCAGATGACCTGTCCGCGCAGGTGTGTCCCACCACCATTGATGGAGGTTTTAGGCACCAGTCCGCTGTTACTGCACTGGAAGTAGTTGGAGGCGGTTTCAGACAAGAGCGCAGAGTTTTCCTCTTCTCCTTCCGGGAGTCTGTCTCTCTCTCGCTCCACTCGGTGAATCTCCCTGCGAGATCCTCGTTTCCAGCCGTCACCGTTGGCTTCAGCAGTCGGACCCGAGCTCACAGACGCAGGAGGAGAACACTGATCCCGCAGACCCGAGTCCTGAAACACAATCATGATCATTCACTTTCCTTCAGCTTAGTCCCTTGCTCATCAGGAGTTGTCACAGTGGAATGAACCCACAACTATTCCAGCATATGTTTTACACAGTTTGCCCTTCCAGCTGCAACCCAGTACTGGGAAACACCCATACACACTCACATTCACACACCATCATACACGACGGCCAATTTAGTTCATCAGTCCCCTATAGCGCATGTGTTTGGACTGTGGGGGAAACCGGAGCAAACCCACGCCAACATGGGGAGAACATGCAAACTCCACACAGAAACGCCAACTGACCCAGCTGAGGCTCGAACCAGCGACCTTCTTGCTGTGACGCCACAGTGCTAACCACTAAGCCACATTTGTATAGTGCTTTGTTTATACAGTGCAGATCAGTGGTTTTCAACCACCTGAGGGTCGCTGCCCCCAGTGGGCTGTAAAGGTATTACAGTGGGGGCACCAGCTGTTATTAATTGAAATAACATTATTAATATATGTAAAAATGTCTGGTCATAATTCGATGTGAATAATATCATGCAAACTGTCATGTGACTGTATACTATGGGATCAAAATGCCACCAAATGTATCACGGTCATGGATCAAACAATAAAACTGACATCGTGTGTAAAAATATAATGTGCAAAAACTAAATGCACAATAAGAAGCAACGAGATCGCGAAATTCTGCTCGTATCTGAATGTTTCGTGTGCTTACGGTTCCCACATTCTGTACTTGCGTTTGCTAAAGATGCAATTGGAGTTTTATTTAAATCACAGGTAGGCCTCAGCATCATCATTGGTTCACTAGTCGAGATTGACAATTGCTTCTCTAGCCAATCAGACAAAGAGGGAGTGGCCATGCAACATGATGGGAGTGGTCCTGCGATACATTTGGCGGGATTTTGATCCTTTGGTATACATCTAATCTCACCAGGGACATGTTGCTGGAGCGCACGAAGGACTCGACTCTGCGTCTGCGCTCGTTTTTCTCCTCCTCGATTTCTCGCAGTTTTTTACTTTGGCGTTCGGGTCGGTATGAGGTGTAGATCGCTGGCCGGCCGAGACTGTCGAACTCTCCATCTCCCTGTCGGCATCTCACATCACTGAGCAGAGAGCGATCCTGCAGAGACACAGGATTGATTAATAAACGCACACAATTATCACAATTATACATATGGACATTAATACGACAGAAAGAACTAAAATAAAAGGTAAATCACTGAAAAGTCTTATAATATATATATATATATATATATATATATATATATATATATATATATATATATATATATATCGGCGGCCATATTGTTATTGGCCTCCAAATCTGAAGAGTTATTGGTTATCAATATGGGCCAAAAAATCCATATTGGTGCATCCCTAATATATATACACACACACACACACACACACACACACACACACACACACACACACACACACACACGCGCACGCATGCATGCATGCACACCAGTTCTATCTGGTTCTTGAATCTGATTGGCTGATAGCCGTGTGCGATATTTCGCGATAATATCGTTTGTACAGCCTCCTCACTCCTGTATTACTTCGCCCACATACAGCGACAAGAAGACACTTTACAGTTGGACAAATATTGCAGCTGTTGGAAAATATAATGTCCAACTGAGGCTTTTTAGTAAAGAACATAGTCGTTTAGATTGCAACTATGCAGTTTATTTATTTATTAGGATATAGTGCCGATTTTAAATATTTATAATTTCTGAGAGACAGCACGTAGATGTCCTTTACAGTTGGGGCTGGAGCAATCGTTATAGAAGCATCAGCCAATGAAATTCAGTCAGCAATAGGCCACTGTCTAAGCTGGTGTATTTGCATACAGCAATCTGACTGGCTGATGCTTCTATCGGCGGTTGAAAAGTTGAGCTAGTGTCAACTTCTGCAGCGAGCAACGCCTGTGAAGCGGCATCGACAGATCCACAATGCAGTTCGGCAACGCCTGACGTCACCCATTCAAACTGAATGGGAAGCGTTGACGCCCCGTGTGAATGGACTGTTTGCTAAAGACGGTTGACGTTGTCTATCCACAAGATGGCGCCAGGATCGCATAATAAGCCCTTGCTTAGAAGATTAAAACAGTGTGTTGTCTAACTACAGCTGATCAAATCATTATTAAACTGGTAAGTGATATTCTGAGTCGATCTCTCTCTTTTGTGTAGACTGCAACTGTGCAGTTTATTTATAAGGACAGTGCCTATTTTAATACAGTCACTTTCCTATCCCGGTTCTCAACAGTGTTATTCAGATAGCTCACCCCCGAACACCCCCTCCTCATCACAAACACAACAGCAGTCTGGTAGTGATTGTGCTGCTTATTCGGGGTTAATGATTGTGATATTCTGATTGAAACAGAGAAATACTGTAGACTGTAAGACTGTAAGAAGATATCTCTGTAGACGGATGGCACTTCATGTCACGTTCAGCCTTATAATCTGCATATGTGAGCAAAATCAGCTGTTTTGTCATCACTTTAGACATTATAGAGAGTCATTCAAACACTAGCTCTACAGTGACGTTGGTGAATTAGTAACGGCTTCTGCTGTTCTGACGTCAGCTGCAGATGTGAATGAATGGCGGAAGAAAGTAGTTCCTCATACAAAAGGGTTTTAGACTCCCTGTGTTTGATTTTCTTATTTATATACAGGATTGTGCCGTTGAACTGTTGTATAAACGCAATATCACACTCGTAGCAGTGCAATATGGCTGTATATCAGCACTGGTGGGACTGGTTTATACTTCTGCGTCGAGTGATCAGCGTGACCCATGGCGCATGCGCTGTTTCTGTTGCTCTGCAACAACACTTCCAAAACACTAGGTGGCAGTAGGTGTTTGTGTTCCTCTGCGTTGAGTTTCTTCGCTGGTGTTTGGTTTTTCTGAACGCTCCCTTAATGTACAAGTGGCTTAAATAAAATTTATAAATAAAATAAAACAAAAATGACTTCTTAATAATTAACATGAATAACTTTCATTAATATGAGCTCCCTTCCTAATCAATCCACACATTTCCAACTCCACCACATGTTCGGGACAATATGAAACCCCCCCCCCCCCCCCAAACTCCCTTGAACAGCTTGTTCCCTCTTATTTTGCATGTTCTCTTTTCATGGTCTTTTGCGTCAATTTCTTTCAGCCAACAATGTATATTTGATGTGCATGCATTTATTCAATTTAAAGAGATTAAACATTCAGACTGAAAATTTATTAATAATTTTATACATTTATATAAATTTATAAATATATAGAAATAAAAACATTTATAATTCAGTGACTAAATAAAATATATATTTTTTGAATGATTTCAGGGGTATTTCATTAAAAACATGGTCAAAATTTACTGGTATTGCTATACTTGTGGGGACATTGGTCAGTCAGGAATACAAGACGCACATGCACAGACACACACACACATGCATGCACATGCATACACATACAGACACTCACACACACACATGCATGCACATGCATACACATACAGACACTCACACACACATGCATGCACATGCATACACATACAGACACTCACACACACATGCATGCACATGCATACACATACAGACACTCACACACACATGCATGCACATGCATACACATACAGACACTCACACACATGCACACACACAACATGCATGCACGCACGCACACATACATGTACATGCAAACACACAGACATGCATATGCACGCACGCGCGCACATACACACAAATACACATGAATGCACGCACACACATGCAAATGCACAGAAGCAAACACATGCACGTTTGCACACACACGCAAACACATGTACACGCACACATGCATACACAAACACACTTATCTCTTCACTTCAGCAGAAGCTGCATCTCAGGTCAGACGGTGTTCAGTCAAATCTACAAGTACTTTATCACATATATCACGCACACACACACACACACACACACCTCCACTGATAAAACGCTGTTCTTCATGCCGCTATCCATGCGACTCAGTGAACTGTCCTCCGCCTGCAAACATCAGCAACAGTCTTAATGCTTTACTTGAACATGAAAACACAGAAAAACAAAACTAATAATAATGCAGAACATTATTTTCATATCTGCGAATATTACCCAAAGTTTTCTACAAGTTTTAGTTTTCATTGTATTGAAAATAACGTAATATTAATGTTGTGTCCAGTATTAATATAGGCATGTACCTGCGCTCTGGGGTCACAGTTGATGGAGTCCAGTCTCCTCATGGACACCTGCCGCGACAGACTGATCATCTCCTCCCTGACACACACACACACACACACACACACACACACACACACACACAGGTTTGCATAAAAGTAATTCGGATTCCTTGGCCACAGCGGATTAAACCAACACTTTCCCTTTTTAGCCGACAAACTGGGCTAGCGACTATCTGGTTCTGTACCTCACTTGCCTAGTAACCAGTGATGGGTGCTCTCACTTTCGCGCTTTCTGCTATGACGTGAAGCGTGAGATGCACTCAACGTTACGCTGCAGTTAATTGTTACGGTATAAACTTAATCCAAGTAGAGGCAAAAATAAAAGAATAAAATAAGACCTTTGTAATGAAATCCAAGACTTTTTATATTAAATTCAAGGCTATTAAGGCCTTAATATGAGATTATCCAATTTAAGGGCCCTATCATACACCCGGCGCAGTGTGGCGCAGTAGTCTTTTGCTAGTTTCAGCTTGGCGCAAGAGTGTTACGCTGTTTAAATAGCAAATGCATTAGCGCTCATTTGTGCGCCCATAGGTGTTCTGGTCTATAAAGGGAGGTGTTCTGAGGCGGACCGCTGGCGCGTTGCTATTTTGAGAAACTATAATAGATTTTTCATTAGACCAAAACTAACCCGGTCTAAACTCCAGCGCAGAGTTACGCCTCGCTTACACACTGCTTAATACACACAAGAGAGCAATAGGCAAATATCTTTACATATGAAAAAATGTAAATATTAAGGATATATAGGATATAATAAGAATAGATATAGAATATAAATATAAAGGATTAAAATATTACAAAACATATTAATTTCTAGCAGACATAAATATGAAAAACCACTGCTTTCATGTCTTCTTCATCTCGGGAGGCTTTTTCAGTTCATTCATAACAATTTGCTTTTGTATAATGTTATTATTATTAGCAGTATTATTTATTATATCCATATTTATATTTGTTTTATTAAAAACAAGCTTAGATTTGTCCACCTGCAGGTTTTAGACCATATGGGGCACAGCATGTGTTTTAGGATATAACTCAGGTGTTTGAACACACTTCATTATTATTGTTCATTTATTCGTTTGCTGGAAAATAGAACTGAATTTAGAAATAGTTTTAAAACGAATCTTTGCGCTTAACAAACAAAAAGTATTTATTTATAGACTAATTGATGTCTGTGCGTAAAGGTTTCCATATCCAAGAGTGAAAGTGAAAGTGATCCATTATCTCTCATTGTCACGCAGTAGATGCTCTGTTTAACAGTTTTCTGTTAAAACACTGTGAACTGTTTGCTTGTGAAATGCTCATTTTTTCCACTTAGACTTACTTTGCGTCCTGTAAATAGTGAATGCGCTCTTGGCGCGACGCAGCTGACTCTTAAAGGGAATGGGAGATGAGACTCTGATTGGTTTATTCTCAAAACACACCTATAACTCATTAAGAAAATAAACTCAACCCTTTTAGACCATGTGCCGAAGCGCAAGGCAGATTTCCCGTCCTTAAATTAGCAAAAACCCGTCCTGACACGCCCTGAAAGCGTTTGCGCCCTGCGTTTTGCGCTCTGAGCATGGACCGTCAAAATAGAGCCCACAGACTTTTTCAATGCTTTTAAGACCCCGCGGGTACTCTGTCAATGCACTGATACCGTTAATAGGGATGCAATGATTACTCGATTTCACTATTATTACATATTTCAGCACGCAAGTACATTATTTCCAATGGAGACGTGCACATATTGGGAGCGCTGTGCACATGGCTTGCAAGCGGATCGACGCACTCGCGCCCTGCAGGTGAGAAATTATTACAGTACAAAATGATCTTACGCTGTAGCGGTGAGAGTTGTGCGTGGCTTTCAGTGCATTCCTTCATTCATTTTCTTGTCAGCTTAGTCCCTTTATTAATCTGGGGTTGCCACAGCGGAATGAACCGCCAACTTATCCAGCAAGTTTTTATGCAGCGGATGCCCTTCCAGCTGCAACCCATCTCTGGGAAACATCCACACACACATTCACACACACACTCACACTACGGACAATTTAATCTACCCAATTCACCTGTACCACATGTGTTTGGACTGTGGGGGAAACGGGAGCACCCGGAGGAAACCCACGCGAAGGAAGGGAGAACATGCAAACTCCACACAGACACGACAACTGAGCCAAGGTTCCAACCAGCAGCCCAGCGACCTTCTTGCTGTGAGGCGACAGCACTACCTACTGCGCCAATGTCAGGCGAGTTATTACAAATGATTATGTATGAACGCAAATAACAACAACAGCTCATTTAAATATTTAGCTAATATAAAGCTTAAATTAACATTACAAAATATGATTTTTTATGTAATCTTATCGTTATTATTCATTGTTCTGTCATGTATTTTCATTGTAAAATTAATCACTCATGTTTAAATCAAAAACTTTTTCATTTATTTTTAAGTCCAAAGAGAGACATGGACTATTGTTTGCTTTTTATTAATATTTGTGCTGCATTTGGTTACTGAGCAGCAATAAACACAAGCAGTTTTCTTGTTATTTTCCATAGATATATACACTAGATGTCGCCTGGCCTATTGTTGTCTATTGGACGGAATGCGTCAATAGCGCCGCCATCTTGCTACAGGGTAGCGCTCCTTTGAAATGAATGCGGGAGCAAGGTACAGTGGAGGACTGTGGTCATCCAAAGCCAGAGATATACACATATACACATATATCTATGATCGGGAGTTTTCCTGGATGTTAGTGTGTAATTTGTTTTTCTAATTACGAAAATTATAATTTTACATCACTTTTCTACATTGATGGATCAGTGACCGCACGGGCATTCCTGACAAAAAGCTTGTTCACCCTCCCTGTTAAATTTGATCTAATCATGTCCTGAAACACAGCTCCTCTCCTGCTCTCACTTCTCATACTGACGGAGGGAGCGATTCGTTTGTGAATGATTCCCCCGAACGACTCTTTCACTAACGTTAGCCGACAATAATACAAGTTTCTGGCAGCGCAGCATCTCGTTGTCATATTTCTTTTGCATTGTTTGCTGATTTTATTCAACAAAACTAGCATAAGCCGAGTGTTTAGTGTGAGTTGGAGCTGCTTTGCCGTATAGTGACTGCAGTAAGTGACTGTTATCATCAATAACGTTATTAGCACAAAAGTTCAGAACATACAAAAACAGAAAAAACCTTAATATTACCTTTGGAATGTTCTGCTGTTGTGCTTTGATTTCTTTGTTTGCTCGTTTCTACACCCGTAGACAGCTCTAAAGTCCCGCATCTTCACGTAATAACACTGTCTTGACTAGTGTGGCTGAATGACATTTGTCCTGGGAGCACTGTACCAATGTGGCGGCGCTATTGATGCATGCTCAGGGTCCCTATGCGATATCTAGTGTATATATATCTATGGTTATTTTCTAAACTGGTCGTGTTTTAAATTAAATAAATGCATAATAATGGTGATAACCGTGAACCCATGATTATTCTTCAGACTATAATCGTACAACCAACATCTATAATTGTTGCATCTCTAATTGTTATGCAGTTTAAAAGACAACACATGAATGTGTCTGAATGTAGAAGCCGACTTCAGCAGCACACCGATTCTGTGCCTCGAAATACAACATTTGGATGTGCTTGTAAAAAAAAAAGCCACATTATACACTGCACTGATGTTATGTAGTTTCAAAATACAACATATTAACGTTTCAATGTAGATTAATTAGTTTATGAGCACAAATACAGCATATGGGCTCTAATATGCTGTTGTGTCATCACTTATATTGCACGTCATATCTCTCCGGCCCCTCGTTTGGGATGCTTTTCATGAACCGGCGCTCATGACAAACTAATCGAATATCCCTGTAATAAATAAACAATAGAAGCAACTAAAATACCTCATGCCTTATCAGAGTGGAGACGGATAAATCTTACATTTTGCATCTTGACATGAGTTTAAACTTGTGTGAGTGTGTATATGAGTGTCATACCTAAACTCACCGGCCACTTTATTAGGTACACCTGTCCAATAACGCAAATTTCTAATCAGCCAATAAGCACTCGCTACAACCGAGCTCTACAGAAGGGCATCTCTGAACACACAACACGTCCAACCTTGAGGCGGATGGGCTACAGCAGCAGAAGAGCACACCGGGTGCCGCTCCTGTCAGCTAAGAACAGGAAACTGAGGCTACAATGCGGAATAGGGAGCAAAACCTTTGAGGAATATTTCCAGTACCTTATTGAATCTCTGCCATGAAGGATTAAGGGAGTTCTGAAGGCAAAAAGGGGTCCAACCTGATACTAGTAAGGTGTACCTAATGAAGAGGCCGGTGAAGGTATATGTAAATATAAGTGTGTATGTGAGAGAGTGTATCTTTGGGATGCGTGTCCACACACTCACGTTCTGGCGCTCAGAGCTCTCTTCAGCTTGCGGTTCTTGCGGCTCAGGTTGCAGTTGATGTAGATGATGGCGAAGACCACGAATAACACTAAAACACCTGCAGACGCCGCTCCGATCACGATGAGGAGAGTGTGTGACGAACTGATGGAGAACTCACTGCGAACAGCTGAACACACACACACACACACACACACACACACACACACACACACACACACACACACACACACACACACAATTAATAATACACAACCCCTGTGTAAATCATTGTGATCTGTTTAGAAACACCAAGTGATTGATGTGTTGATAGTGTTGCACTTCAATGTGACGGCTCCTTTAAGAACACACTCCGCCTCCTCATTGAGGAAAATACCACAAGGTGGCATGATACAGCATTTCCTGTTAATGAGTGCGCCATTAATAAAGTACAGTCTTCACATAACGATGGATGCGTGTCAATTCTTCGGAGGATCACAATACACTGGCTTATACACTGCTCAATGACATGATGTCTGTTATTTTTATTAAGAATCTTGAGATCAGGGGTGTCAAACTCACTTTAGCTCAGGGGTCACATGGAGTAAAATCTGTTCTCAAGTAGGCCGGACTGGTCAAAACAAATATAGTTGCAGTGGTAGCCGGATTGAAAAACAGCTTTTCCCCACAGCACAATAATGGTCAACTACACGAGACAAACAAAATAATGTGATTTTAACTATATTTTTATTTATTATGACACTGTTATACACCTTTGCTTTTCATGGGTTAAAGTTATTTTAAAAAGGCTGTTAAAATAATAGAAATCCACTATTTCTCTTTTATGCTATTTTAGGAGCCATGTGCACCCACTGACAGGTAAAGAGTGCTCTCTCTCTCTCTCTCTCTCTCTCTCTCTCTCTCTCTCTCTCTCTCTCTCTCTCTCTCTCTCTCTCTCAATTCAATTCATTAATTGCTTTATTGGCATGACAAATGTTATATATATATACACATATACATACATACACACACACATATATATATACACACACACACACACACACACACACACACACACACACACACACACACACACACACATTTATATACATACACATATATATATATACATACATACATACATACATACATATATATATATACATATATATATATACACATATATATACATATATACACATATATACACACATATATATATATATATATATATATATATATATATATATATATATATATATATATATATATATATATATATATATATATATACATATATATACACATTTATTGGAATATGGATTTAATATATATATATATTAAAAAGAGAGAGTGCTCTCTCGCTCTCTTTCTCTCGCTCTCTGTGTGTAAAGTTGCTATATTGGAATGACATTTACAGTATTGTCAAAGCATTTTAGCTATGTATAAATTATGTAATATATTAACATCATTAAATTAATAAAATATGCAGCAAATAAGAAATAAATATCAGAAATCTTTGCTAAAAATTATAATAATTACTACAATAAAAAGTGTAAATCATTTAAATAAAGCAAATTAGTTGATTAGCCATTTCTGATGATGTTAAAATATTTTGCAGCCATTATAGATGTCATTTTGTTCTCTCAGAGTATCAAGTTTATCTGGGTCGTTTATTAAATGATTAATCATTTAATGTTTCACTCGTGGCCGTGCGCGCGCAGTCAGCTGTGAAACGGTGATGCAAAAACGCATACAAATAACGGCAACTTTAGAAAGCGAAAGTAAAACCTGATTTCTGGACATTTTTGGAGATTCAGAAACTACGGTTGGACGCATTTTGGCAGAAAAGGTGCGTCTCTGTGGGTCTGCAGAGCACAAGTTCCTGTGTGAGTGACAGATCGCGCACACACAGAATCAGCAGTAGGAAACGTGCAGAGCAAGAGAAGATTCTCCACTGGTTAATCGATCGTGAATGTTTAGTTTTCTTAGATGGATACAAAAAAAAAAAAAAAAAAAAAAAAAAAAAGTGTAAGAGGATGATAATAATAGTATTATTCAATTGTCACCACCGAATATACACGGGCAGCCCGCCCTAGTAAAGTCTATTTGTGGGAAGCACTGGTGTGGTATGACGGTATAGATGAGGTCTTTCTCTCTGAGGTAGCTAGATGAAATTAACAGTTTGCTATTGCGCCATCCAGTGGACACAATTGAAACAGCAGTATATTTTACTGAAAAATTTCAGCTCACAGAATCATCTTGCGGGCCGCATTAAATTCATTTATGGGCCGGATCAGGTCCCTGGGCCGTACGATTGACACCCCTACTCTTAACTCAACGGTTATTTTTGTAATTCAGAAATCTTCACTTCATCAGCACACACACACGCACACACACGCACGCACACACACGCACACACGCACACACGCACACACACACACACACACACACACACACACACACACACACACACACACACACACACACACACACACACACACACACACACACACACACACACACACACACATCACACTTTTATTCATGTCTAAATTCTATTTTTTAAGTTATTCTTCTCTAAATTGAAAGAAACTCGCAATAAACTTTAAATTTACTGTGTTTTTACATCCATATTCCAATAACTCGCTAAACTTTTGACATTTCTACACCAGTTTATATTCCAATAAACTACATCAAGGCTTAGGTTTATTTAATTTCTACACACTGACGATTTTCCACAGCATTCATCTGACTTTACACTTTACTCTTCAAACACGCTGAAATTAATTCTGTTAGTGTTTATTTACTTATTGATATTACTCTTATTTATTGAGTGATAGGGCATGCTTTAAACCTCCTTATTTTCAAAACAACAACTGAAAACCCATGTCTTCACACTCTTACTTTACACTCATCTATTTGTGAGCGCTGTATTTAAGTGTGTGTGTTTTAAGACTCGGGATATTGAACGTTTTATCCATTTTCAATGTTTTACTTTCACTTTTTTGTGTGGAGTGCTTTCAGTTGTAAAGGCACTATATAAAAATACAGTTATTATTATTAAATACAATAATTATTTATTCATTCATTCATTTTGTTTTTGACTTGGTCCCTTTAATAATCAGGGGTCACCACAGCTGAATGAACCGCCAACTTAACCAGCATATGTTTTACGCAGCGGATGCCCTTCCATCTGCAACCAATCACTGGGAAACATCCATACACTTATTCACACACATACACTACAGTCAATTTTAGCATACCAAATTCAACTATACCACATGTCTTTGGACTTGTGGGGGAAACCGGAGCACCTGGAGGAAACCCACGCCAACACAAGGAGAACATGCAAACTCCACACAGAAACACCAACTGATCCAGCTGAGGCTCGAACCAGCGACCTTCTTGCTGTGAGGTGAACGGGCTACCCACTGCGCCACCTACAATTATTTTCATTGTTGTCAAAATCAAATGCTGGTTTTGAACCTGGCTTAATCCAATGTTCAGATTACTAGTTTGGAAGTATGCAAATTAATGTGTATTGACATATACAATGCCTCATTTGCATATACACTCACCGGCCACTTTATTAGGTACACCTGCTCAACTGATTGTTAACAAATTTGTAATCAGCCAATCGCATAGCAGCAGCTCATTGCATTTCGGCATGTAGACATGGTCAAGACAATCTGGTGCAGTTCAAAGCGAGCATCAGAATGAGGAAGAAAGGGGATTTAAGTGACTTTGAACGTGGCATGGTTGTTGCTGCCAGACGGGCTGCTCTAAGTATTTCAGAAACTGCTGATCTACTGGGATTTTCACACACAACCGTCTCTAGGGTTTACAGAGAATGCTCTGACTAAGAGGAAATATCCAGTGACCGGCAGTTCTGTGGGCGCAAATGCCTTGTTGATGAGGCCAGAGGTCAGAGGAGAATGGCCAGACTGGTTCCAGCTGATAGAAAGGCAACAGTAACTCAAATAAGCACTCGTTACAACCGAGCTCTGCAGAAGAGCATCTCTGAACACACAAGACGGCCAACCTTGAGGCGGATGGGCTACAGCAGCAGAAGAGCACACCGGGTGACGCTCCTGTCAGCTAAGAACAGGAAACTGAGGCTACAATTCACACAGACTCACCAAAACTGCACAATAGAAGATTGGAGAAACGTTGCTGCTCTGATGAGTCTCCATTTCTGCTGACACATTCAGATGCTCGGCTCACAATTTGGCCTCAACAACATGAAAGCATGGATCATCCTGCCTTGTATCAGCGGTTCAGGCTGGTGGTGGTGGTGTAATGGTGTGGGGGAGATTTTCTTTGGGTCCATTAGTACCAATTGAGCATCAACGCCACAGCCTACCTGAGTATTGCTGCTGACCATGTCCATCCCTTTATGAGCACAGTGTCTCCATCTTCTGATGGCTACTTCCAGCAGGATAACGCAGCATGTCATAAAGCTCAATCATCTCAGACTGGTTTCTTGAACATGACGATGAGTTCACTGTACTCAAATGGCCTCCACAGTCACCAGAGCTCAATCCAATAGAGCAGCTTTGGGATGTGGTGGAACGGGAGATTGGCATCATGGATGTGCAGCCGACAAATCTGCAGCAACTGTGTGATGCTATCATGACAATATGGAGCAAAATCTCTGAGGAATATTTCCAGTAGTTTGTTGAATCTCAGCCACCGAGGATTAAAGCAGTTTTGAAGGCAAAAGGGGGTCTAACTTGGTTTAAGTAAGGTGTACCTAATACAGTGGCCAGTGAGTGTACGAACAAAACCTTTAAGGACACTTTAAAAAAAATAATAATAAAATCATTATTTAAACAGTAAAGTATGCTGATGCCTGCAATGTTTTATTTTTAATTGAATATAATAATTGATTATGATGTAAAATAGACATATTAAAATATCCCATTATCTCCACAAGGGGGCAGCAGAGTCATGACTGTGTGGTAAATAAACATGCATTAACCCTGAAAGCAGGCGGTGTTTCTGAGTCACTGCTGCCTGAGAATAAAAGCTAAATTTACATGATTGCGAAAACCATTATGAGGAAGTCAAACTCGCTGCTGCTGTGTGGAAATAAACTAGCAGAGAAAATGACCTGATCAGTCACAACACACAAACAGAACATTTCCACAATCAAACATCCGCTTTATTTCAGGCTCTTTTCCTGCTGCCGCAGACAGAGTTGGTCTATTTCTGCACCAGAGTGCACTTTAATACATGTCTAATATAAAAATAACTCTGCTAACAATCTAATCATCATTGTAATGTTCCCCTGTTTATATTATTATAACCCCTGTGTGCTCTCAGGTCGTTTTCATCCACTCTGGGCTGATTTTGAGTCTTAATTTGGCCACAGCTTTCTCTGCTTTTTAGCAAATGGGATAAGTTTTGGTGTCAACTTCTATTTTGACAGATATTTTGGGAAACAACTTTGAAAAAAAAAAAAAAAAAAAAAAAGCTCAACACACTCTCCAGATAGACTCCCCTTTGGTGATGTTGGTGCTGCTTTTGCCCCATTGACTTCCATTATAATCACATTCATTGACCGTATATAATCATGCATTCTTCCTTGTTGCTGGTTTTCACCAAATAAAGAGATATGATTTGTCTTTTACTGTTGCCACACAGTTTCCCAGAGATGGGTTGCAGCTGGAAGGGCATCCGCTGGGTAAAAACATGCTGGATGAGTTGTCGGTTCATTCCGCTGTGGCGACCCCGATTTAATAAAGGGACTAAGCCGACAATGAATGAATGAATGAATCTTGCCACACACACAAACATGAACACAATGTAGGCTATGTGCAAACAACACACACATGCGCAAGCAACACACTGACGCACACACACACTTAAACTACTAACATACATACAGATGTAGTATGCGCGAAATACACACGGGCAAACACACACATACATGCACAAATACAACACACACTCTCTCTCTCAGACATGCACACACACGTTTTTGCAAACAACATGCATGCAAACACTCTCAGACATACACAAACATGTGCAAACACATGGAGAGGGGTCTGGCTGCAGACTCGGTGCAGTGCAATCTGAGCTGCATCCAATACTTTTTAATGCGCTCACCTGACCCCACCCGTCAGTGACGTCACTCACTCCATTGAATGCATTGTGTCTGACATTGCATCGCTGAGTGATGCAGTCTCAGCTTGCATCATAAAGGCTGCATCCAGATACTATTGAACACATGGGCAGTATGGGTGATTGCCCTGAGCGGCATCATGAAGACTCCGTGTCAGTATGGTTAAAAACACTGTAGTATTTACTATAGTATTGTAAATGTGGGTGTGTGACGGCTGAAAATAGCTCTGGTAGCAGATATCACAGCCTCTGTTAGTCTTTACCTTGAACTTGTGTAACATTTATTATTATTTATTTATTTAGGATCTGCGTTTTCACTTTCTGACTCCGATGCAGAATTATTAAAGTGTTTAAATCACTATAATTACATTAAATATTCGTATAAATGAAATATGATGTGTTCTCTGGAAGAGTGGACGTTATTATATTGTCATTCTCATCGGAGGCATAAAATGACGATGTTTATTGCAATATGTTTTGGTGTAATACATCATACAACATGAGAACCATACCGTCAATCTGCAGTGTAAACTCAGCTTTGGCGACTCCCAGGGTGTTGTGTGTCCTGCAGACGTAAACACCCTCATCGGTCTGCTGCAGCGGACGGGAAAACACCAGCCTGTCCTTCTGGACCAACACTCCTGACGGCAACACACCGTCACTCCTGAACACACACACAGACACAGAGTGAGAGAGAGAGAGACAGACACACACCAGGAGCAGTGTCAGTGCATTGTCATGGACAAAATAAACAGGCAAAAGCACATGCTCTTATAGACACGGACTAACAGATAAGTTAGACACTCAAAAAATATGTATGATGTCTAATATTAAAGAGTCACGAAACACCACATGTGTTGAGCTGTTGACAGTCGTATATGTGTCCCACCCTGCTATAAACACTATTAAGACACGTATATCTCACTAACAAGTGAAAACTGGATGTTTTTGAGTTATTTACAGCAAATTCGTTCTTCCAGTTTAAAAAAAATTTCTGAAACTGTGTCATAGCGATTAGATCCTTGCGTGTATTCCAGCGTGCAAGGCAAGGCAAGGCAAGTTTATTTATATAGCACATTTCATACACAATGGCAATTCAAAGTGCTTTACATAAACAAGAATAAAAGAAACAAGTAAAATAAAAATAAAAACAAATAATAAAAACGAGTAAAAAAAAAGCATAAAAACAGGTAAAATGTGATATAAAAGAATGAAGAAGAAGAGAAAAACTTAATAGTGCAATCTGTCGGACGCAGCACAGTGCTCATTCAGTAAAGGCACAGCTAAACAGATGTGTGTTCAGTCTTGATTTGAATGTGCCTAATGTTGGAGCACATCTGATCATTTCTGGAAGCTGATTCCAGCAGCGAGGGGCATAGTGGCTGAAGGCAGATTCACCCTGCTTTGACTGAACTCTTGGAACTTCTAGTTTATAAGATTCTAAAGATTTGAGTGATCTGTTAGGTTTGTATTCAGTGAGCATATCTGTAATGTATTGAGGTCCTAGGCCATTTAGTTATTTATAGAGCAGTAATAATACTTTAAAATCTATTCTGAATGTAACTGGGAGCCAGTGTAGAGACCTGAGGACAGGTGTGATGTGCTCTGATTTTCTGGTTCTGGTCAGAATTCTGGCTGCAGCATTCTGGATGAGCTGCAACTGTCTGACTGTCTTTTTAGGAAGACCAGTGAGGAGTCCATTACAGTAATCCACCCTGCTGCTGATAAAAGCATGAACAAGTTTTTCTAAATCTTCACTAGAAACAAAGCATCTGATTCTTGCAATGTTTTTGAGATGATAGTATGCTGATTTACTGACTGCTTTGACATGACTGTTGAAACTCAGATCTGACTCCAGAGTCACACCAAGATTCTTGACCTTATTTTTTGTCGTTTGACCTTTAGTGCCAAAGTACGCATTCACCTTGAGAAGCTCATCTCTGTTCCCAAACACAATAATTTCAGTTTTCTCTTTGTTTAACTGAAGAAAGTTTTGGCACATCCAATTGCTCATTTCATCAATGCATTGGCAGAGGGTGTCAATGGGGCTGTAGTCATTAGGCACTAAGTCTAGGTAGATCTGAGTGTCATCAGCATAGCTGTGGTAGGAGATTTGGTTCTTTCTCATTATTTGGCTTAGAGGGAGCATGTAAAGGTTGAACAGGAGAGGTGCCAGAATCGAGCATTGTGGGACTCCACATGTCATGGGTGTCCACCTTGACCTATGGTCACCTATACTGACATGGTAACCTCTACCTTCAAGGTAAGATCTGAAGCATTTGAGGACCGTGCCAGATAGCCCAACCCAGTTTTCCAGCCTATCCAGTAGTATGCTGTGATCGACAGTGTCAAATGCAGCACTGAGATCCAACAATACCAGCACTGTTATTTTACCTGAATCTGTGTTTAGGTGTATATCATTGATTATCTTTATAACCGTACGTTCACACCGAAAGCGGCGAGAGCGTCCAAGGTCGCTCTGGCCGCCCTGGAGACAACGCTGTCTGCCTTCAGCTCCGGCGGCGAGAGTGTCAAAACTCGCTACATTGATCTCATATTTTAAGGAGCCGTTGCAGCATTATCAGTTACATTCTGCATAAGACATGTTTTTAGCGTGAAAATGTTGCGCACTTCTTACCAAATTCATACAACAATGGAAGATCAAGTTGCGTGTGCTGTGGCTTTGCTCTATTTATCCAATATGTATCCATATGTCTGAAATATCCTGAAGCAGCAGTACTGTTTTGTACTGTCACATCGCGTGAGATTCCCGCTTTAAGATAAATTTATATTTCATTAATGAACATCAGTAACTCGCCAGTAACTTATTTAATGCATGTTCCTGTAGGAAAAAAATTTAAATAATTGGAAATCCGGCGACCGCAATAATCAAACCTTTGGGAACAACTGTGGTCGGAACCAAAGTTCACAGGTCTGTGTTCTCTGAACTGTTATCAATCGATGGACGTCTTCATTCTGATTGCTTGCCGCCGAACCGCGTCATAGCTCATTATCATAAAGTTGACTTCATTTCAACTCTCCTCGACGCTCACGCCGGCGAAGACGCGCTGCGCCTTGCCGCCTATCGCCGCCGGCTCTCATTGAAAATGAATGACTTCCGGCTACTTTGACGCTGTCGCCGCTTTCGGTGTGAACGCACGGTCAGAGTACTCTCTGTACTGTGATGTGCTCTGAAACCAGATTGAAAATTGTCTAAACACCCCCTGAAGTTTAGGAACTTGTTAGCCTGGTTAAAAACAACAGACTGGATGTCTGTACCGGCGAGTACATTGTGACGTCTCTGAGTGTACTGCAATCATTCACGAGTAAGACTTTAAACCAATCAGCGCGCTCTATTGTGTATGAGGTGCAGCTTCATTAGTATGCATGATCGCTTCCTAGACTGTTTACCTTTTGCAGTGTTCAGACGGCAGAGAGACGCCATGTTGTGTTGCCAAAACAAGTGAAAGAAGAAGAATTGTTTGGAGACTCTCTGAGTCTCGTTTGTGTTGCCGCTGTAAAAATCAGCTATAGTTCACATACTGAAACTCTCCTTTTTATGCAAACCCTTCCCTCTTTCGCCACTTGACACTCCCCTCTAAACAGAGCTGGACACACCCACTTTCCTGACTTTATTCAAACTAAAGGTGTGAAAGCACCCTGCTGAAACAGGGGGGTTTGATGGCCCGTTCTCTTTCTGAAAATATATAAACATTTAATTTACACACACTCAAACAAACACACATGCGCATACGTAAACACACAAGTGTGCAAACACATGCGTGCACAGGCACAAACAAACAGACAAACATACACACATGCAAGCGCACAATCTCAGCTGCACACACTCTCAGCCACACACTCAAACACACTCTCAGCCACGCACACACACTCTCAGTTGAGGGTCTTCGCCAGACTCCACATTAAACTCATCTCAGATTTCAGAGCTTCACTGTAATTACGATCATCTCTGACTCTCGGCTCAAACTCAACTGGACCTGAATGAAAACGCCACTTAGAGAGGTGTAGCCAGCAGAAACACTTAACGCCTGATTCATTCAGGGCTTCAGCGTCAATGCTTGACGAAGGGCGTGTCTAAAGTGGAGGCTGACACGATCGTCATAGCAGCATCAGCCAATAAAATTAGTCTCCAATCAGCTACAGTCTGAGCTGGTGTATTTGCATAAAGCAATCTGATTGGCTGACACTTCTGTTGGTGCTTGAAAAGTTGAGAAAGCATTGGTGGGCGAGTAGAGATAGGTAGGTGGATGGATGGATGGATGGATGGATGGATGGATGGATGGACGGACGGACGGACGGACGGACGGATGGATGGAAAGAATGATAGATAGACGGATGGATGGATGGATGGATGGATAGATTGATAGATAAATGGGTGGATTAAACTAGGTAGATAGAACAAGATAGAAGGATAGATTGATGGATGGATGGATGGATAGATAGATATATAGATGGATGGATGGATGGATACATGGGTGGATTAAACTAGTTAGATAGAACACGATAGAAAGATGGATGAGAAAGAGAGAGAGAGATAGATAGATAGATAGATAGATAGAGAGATAGATAGAGAGATAGATAGATAGATAGATAGATAGATAGATAGATAGATAGATAGATAGATAGATAGATAGATAGATAGATAGATAGATAGATAGATAGATAGATAGATAGATAGATAGATAGATAGATAGAGAGATAGAGAGATAGATAGATAGATAGATAGATAGGATACTTACTAATAATACAACTAATACTAATAATATATAATATTAAAGGTGCAGTATGCAAGTCTGACACCCAGTGTTTAAACTATTGATTGCGAGTTTTTGTCCTAACCAACACTTCGAATGGATATATTAGAAGCGGCTTCTATTTCTCAAAGCTAACAACAGGATAACCTGACAATGACCAGCTCAGGTACAGCTCATGTGCTTTATTCAGTGCTAAATGCTCATAATGTGAGTCTGAATGCTGTTTCACATCACATTTATTGCCACACTACTGAAAGCAGCAGCAGATAGTTCCGCTCAGATCTGGAGAATAAAATAAACTGTCTGAAACTGAACTTTAGATCTGAGACTCAGTGCAAACTAACACATATCAGTGACTCAGCCTCTACATTTAATCATGTTAAAGAGGTTTAATATGTATTCGTTAGATTATTGACCTTATTGTAAAATGCGGAAGTGCGCCTGTTTTCGCGATTGTCTTAGAACTTCCGATTCAGTCGCCTATGGGAGAAATGACTAGGAATAATAAACGGCAGAAAACGGCCAAACTACTTGCTCAACAAACAAATGTTTGCATGACTACACAGACCAAGTAGCATAATATAATAAGAAAATATTAAATTGCAACATCAAGCAGCGTAACGAGCAGTTGTTAACGTCAAAAAATGAATGGAAGTGAATGTGACCGGAAGTCGCGAGACAAAAAGATTCAAATGGCAGCGCCCGCTCGACAGCTGAGAATAAGGTGAATAGACTGGAGTGCAGTGAGTGCAGTATTCTGTGCTTCTGAATGGCTGTATTTACATGTCTGTCCGGTTTCGTCTGGTGCAAACAGGGTTATAATCAGGGCTTTACATTAACTTCTTTAATCACTGGCCACTGTGGCTAGTAGTTTTCCAATGTTACTAGCCACTCTGCATTTTCACTAGCCACAATTTTGTTGTTGGGAAAATATGTTTTACATGCATAAATTTGCCATTGACATGCTAAAATTACTTGATTTAAATTTGATGTTATGTCCACATGCGTCCTCATTCATTTCTCTTTGTGTGTGTCAAGTATGAGCTTGCTCAATGACCATGAGCAAATGGGTCATGGTTTCACAGTGTTGTACCAAATTTATCTCTATAGCCACACTAAACAATAATTATTTCTCAGCTACAAATTTAATGTGTCAAAACAAACAAAATATAGCTGTATACTATACTTTTTATTTAACAAAATACGTCTTAAAGAAAGAAAAGCAATTGACTTTTAAAAAAATAACTATTGTCATGTATCAAAAATAAGCTTGGTAACCTGTCATGGCTAAAGATCTCTCGGATCAGCAGTTGACTGCACATAAATGGAGAGTTCATCTCCAATTAAAGCAATATTGTAAAAAAAAAAAAGATAATTAAACCATTTTAACAAAAATAAAAGCAAATAAAACCGTAAGCAAATAAAAGCAGGTGAAACATACCGTGTGTGATAATGAAAGGATGATCACATGCACACGGTTAACTTTAGGCCATTAATAATCTGTTCAAAGTGAAAGCAACCGCTGCTGCTTACAAAAATACACATTTTGAGCTCTTGAAAGCATCAGGACTGAAGGTGCATGTTCATCACTATTTGTCCAGTTTATTTGAAAGAGAACCGATGACAGTTGCGTTTCCAGACACGGTTGCTTCACGATTCGGGAGCGCGCATGCATTTTAAGTCGTCACGCGCATTACATCAGCTGTTAGCGCGAGTGATCATCATCCTCTCATTCAGTATTCACTTGCTTTCTTCTGCTCGCGTGATCACAATTAGTTTACTTTTCAATTCTAAGATCACATTTGCACGCATATTGGGTCATCCTTATATTGTCGAACCCTGCTTTTAGGAAAACTACAATTTAAAATTTATTTTCAACCAGCCAAAGTGGCTAGTGGAGGTGTCTGTCTAACCCGCCAAAGCTGAAATCTACCCACATTTGCCGGGTGTTAATGTAAAGCCCTGGTTACAATGTATCCTGCTCAACTAATTTGCCAATTCATAACTTCATGTGGAACTCTGAATCTGCGCCTCATTTCGGAGTCTGCTATTGTCCACCAGAGGTCACATTTCAGTCACAGACGCATGCTTTGAGACTCTTCCTGACTGAATAAATCGTTACGCTGTTTTCCACCAAGGCAACCCAGGTGCTGGAATATAATTGGCTAAACTGGCATTGGGCGGGTTAAATAACCAAAACAAAGACAGTCGCTCCGGCACGCAACAAGCTCATCAATCCTGCCACGTTCAAAAAGAGAAAGCCTTTTTTGCCTTGGCCATCTAGAGATCATTAGAGTTTTACAGGCCGAAGGAAACTCACAGCAAAGCCAGTTTTGCACAGAATTTAACTTTAAGGCTCTGATCCTACACTTGATCAGCTGATTTGAGCCTGTTTGAGTTTAAATGCAATTTTAATTTAATTGCCTACTCTCTGCTGCACCTGTGTCTTTATTTGGCATTTCAAAGCAGTACTTGCAACCTGATTACAATCCACCGGTGCTAAAGTGAATACTTGAAATGTTTCCCCCGGTCTTGAGATTTTGCTCAGGAGTGTATCTGTCACTGGAATACAGTCTAACCTCAATGGCAGATACACGTTTAAAACAAATTAAACAAACCCCAACACCTTCACTCATCTGGTCTCTGCAGTGAACGCTTCTTCCTGGATGAATATTTGTCAGAAACACAGAAGAAGAGCATGATTAAAGTCGTGTGTGCGTGTAGATACTGATGCATCAAACGCTGTAAATTGCAGTCGCTGCTGTGCCTCTGTAATCCAGCATGAAGCCTGTGTTTGAGCGCTGGTTAAACACTCATTACAGCACAGGCGGGTTATTTAGGGCTTACTGAGCGTCTGTACTCCTCCACCCTCATCCCTCCAGTCCTGCTCTTTCTGAAAGTGCTCTTTTCGACTACTCGCTTTCGGATGCAACGTGACACTGCAGCTTTATCTGCTCCTGAAAGAGCGGTGAACACGCAGCGCTGCCTCTCTTTGTGCTTCAGCAGAAACAGGAAAGCCCTCACAAACACAAAGACGGCTGGAAACCTCACGCTTCATCAGGTTCAGGGGTGTTGCTGGATCACTAGCAGGGATGCACCGATACCAGTTTTTAAAAGGCCAAATACCAAAGCTGATATAAGGGTCTTGGTACTGACCGATACCAAAATGTAAAGACAAAATACAAGTGCTAATATTCCTGTCTTTGTAGTCGTTAATACAGATACCAAATCCTAAAGACCAAATACAAACACCCTTTATTATTTTTTCCTCTTGATACTTCCCAGCACCAATAACAACACCACTTTAACAGAGCAAATACAACTACTGGTACTTTTGCCTTTGCACCCACAGAAACCACTTTTTAAAAGACTAGATGAGAACTAATGTTTTTGTTTTGCTACTCACTGATAATAATATTTAAAAGACCAAATACCAGCCCTGATAGTTTCGTTTTTGAACTCACCGATAACAAATCAACCATGCTTTGTAGCTTTACACATCAGTCAGACTGAATCCTCCTCTAAGATAAAAATTAGAGAAGCAGATGATCTGAAATCTGACCTGCTCCAGGAGACGTTCTGCGGCAGCGGGTTTCCTTTAACCAAACATCTGATCTCTGATCCAGAGCTTCCGATCTGCCATGATCCAGAGCCCACAGCCTCAGCATCTGGAGGAACTAAAGCAAAAACAGACGGGAACTAAAGTAAAAACACAAAGAAAGAGCAATTACAACACAAACACAGAGGAACTAACGCGCAAACAGACAAAACGCAGAGGAACTAACGCACAAACAGACAAAACGCAGAGGAACTAACGCACAAACAGACAAAATGCAGAGGAACTAACACGCAAACAGACAAAACGCAGAGGAACTAACGCACAAACAGACAACACACAGAGGAACTAACGCACAAACAGACAAAACGCAGAGGAACTAACGCACAAACAGACAAAACGCAGAGGAACTAACGCGCAAACAGACAAAACGCAGAGGAACTAACGCACAAACAGACAAAACGCAGAGGAACTAACGCACAAACAGACAAAATGCAGAGGAACTAACACGCAAACAGACAAAACGCAGAGGAACTAACGCACAAACAGACAACACACAGAGGAACTAACGCACAAACAGACAAAACGCAGAGGAACTAACACACAAACAGACAAAACGCAGAGGAACTAACACGCAAACAGACAAAACACAGAGGAACTAACACGCAAACAGACAAAACACAGAGGAACGAACACACAAACAGACAAAACACAGAGGAACTAACACGCAAACAGACAAAACACAGAGGAACTAACACGCAAACAGACAAAACACAGAGGAACTAACACGCAAACAGACAAAACACAGAGGAACTAACGCACAAACAGACAAAATGCAGAGGAACTAACGCGCAAACAGACAAAACGCAGAGGAACGAACACACAAACAGACAAAACACAGAGGAACTAACACGCAAAGACAAAACACAGAGGAACTAACACACAAACAGACAAAACACAGAGGAACTAACGCACAAACAGACAAAACGCAGAGGAACTAACGCGCAAACAGACAAAACGCAGAGGAACTAATGCAAAAAACAGACAAAACGCAGAGGAACTAATGCAAAAAACAGACAAAACGCAGAAGAACTAATGCAAAAAACAGACAAAACGCAGAGGAACTAATGCACAAACAGAAAAAACGCAGAGGAACTAACGCACAAACAGACAAAACGCAAAGGAACTAACGCACAAACAGACAAAACGCAGAGGAACTAACGCACAAACAGACAAAACGCAAAGGAACTAACGCGCAAACAGACAAAACGCAGAGGAACGAACACACAAACAGACAAAACGCAGAGGAACCAACACGCAAAGACAAAACACAGAGGAACTAACGCACAAACAGACCAAACGCAGAGGAACTAACGCACAAACAGACAAAACGCAGAGGAACTAACGCACAAACAGACAAAACGCAGAGGAACGAACACACAAACAGACAAAACACAGAGGAACTAACACGCAAACAGACAAAACGCAGAGGAACTAACGCACAAACAGACAAAACGCAGTGGAACAAACAGGCAAACAGACAAAACGCAGAGGAACTAACGCACAAACAGACAAAACGCAGAGGAACTAACGTACAAACAGACAAAACGCAGAGGAACTAACGCACAAACAGAGAAAACGCAGAGGAACTAATGCACAAACAGAGAAAACGCAGAGGAACTAATGCACAAACAGAGAAAACGCAGAGGAACTAATGCACAAACAGACAAAACGCAGAGGAACTAATGCACAATCACTGAAAATGCAAAGGAACTAATGCACAAACAGACAAAACGCAGAGGAACTAACGCACAAACAGACAAAACGCAGAGGAACTAACGCACAAACAGACAAAACGCAGAGGAACTAACGCACAAACAGACAAAACGCAGAGGAACTAACGCACAAACAGACAAAACGCAGAGAAACTAACGCACAAACAGAGAAAACGCAGAGGAACTAATGCACAAACAGAGAAAACGTAGAGGAACTAATGCACAAACAGACAAAACGCAGAGGAACTAATGCACAATCACTGAAATGCAAAGGAACTAATGCACAAACAGACAAAACGCAGAGGAACTAACGCACAAACAGACAAAACGCAGAGGAACTAATGCACAGACAGACAAAACGCAGAGGAACTAAATGCACAAACAGACAAAACGCAGAAGAACTAATGCAAAAAACAGACAAAACGCAGAGAAACTAACGCACAAACAGACAAAACGCAGAGGAACTAATGCACAAACAGACAAAACGCAGAGGAACTAAATGCACAAACAGACAAAACGCAGAGGAACTAACGCACAAACAGACAAAACGCAGAGGAACTAACACCAAACAGACAAAACGCAGAGGAACTAACATGCAAACAGACAAAATGAAGAAGAACTAACGCACAAACAGACAAAACGCAGAGGAACTAATGCACAAACAGACAAAACGCAGAAGAACTAATGCAAAAAACAGACAAAACGCAGAGGAACTAACGCACAAACAGACAAAACGCAGAGGAACTAACGCACAAACAGACAAAACGCAGAGGAACTAACGCACAAACAGACAAAACGCAGAGGAACTAATGCACAAACAGACAAAACGCATAGGAACTAAATGCACAAACAGACAAAACGCAGAAGAACTAATGCACAAACAGACAAAACGCAGAAGAACTAATGCAAAAAACAGACAAAACGCAGAGGAACTAACGCACAAACAGACAAAACGCAGAGGAACTAACACCAAACAGACAAAACGCAGAGGAACTAACATGCAAACAGACAAAATGCAGAAGAACTAACGCACAAACAGACAAAACGCAGAAGAACTAATGCAAAAAACAGACAAAACGCAGAGGAACTAACGCACAAACAGACAAAACGCAGAGGAACTAACACCAAACAGACAAAACGCAGAGGAACTAACATGCAAACAGACAAAATGCAGAAGAACTAACGCACAAACAGACAAAACGCAGAGGAACTAATGCACAAACAGACAAAACGCAGAGGAACTAATGCACAAACAGACAAAACGCAGAAGAACTAATGCAAAAAACAGACAAAACGCAGAGGAACTAACGCACAAACAGACAAAACGCAGAGGAACTAACGCACAAACAGACAAAACGCAGAGAAACTAACGCACAAACAGACAAAACGCAGAGGAACTAATGCACAAACAGACAAAACGCAGAAGAACTAATGCAAAAAACAGACAAAACGCAGAGGAACTAACGCACAAACAGACAAAACGCAGAGGAACTAACGCACAAACAGACAAAACGCAGAGAAACTAACGCACAAACAGACAAAACGCAGAGGAACTAATGCACAAACAGACAAAACGCAGAAGAACTAATGCAAAAAACAGACAAAACGCAGAGGAACTAACGCACAAACAGACAAAACGCAGAGGAACTAACGCACAAACAGACAAAACGCAGAGGAACTAATGCACAAACAGACAAAACGCAGAGGAACTAATGCACAAACAGACAAAACGCAGAGGAACTAACGCACAAACAGACAAAACGCAGAGGAACTAACGCACAAACAGACAAAACGCAGAGGAACTAACGCACAAACAGACAAAACGCAGAGGAACTAACATGCAAACAGACAAAATGCAGAAGAACTAACGCACAAACAGACAAAACGCAGAGGAACTAATGCACAAACAGACAAAACGCAGAAGAACTAATGCAAAAAACAGACAAAACGCAGAGGAACTAACGCACAAACAGACAAAACGCAGAGGAACTAACGCACAAACAGACAAAACGCAGAGGAACTAACGCACAAACAGACAAAACGCAGAGGAACTAATGCACAAACAGACAAAACGCATAGGAACTAAATGCACAAACAGACAAAACGCAGAAGAACTAATGCACAAACAGACAAAACGCAGAAGAACTAATGCAAAAAACAGACAAAACGCAGAGGAACTAACGCACAAACAGACAAAACGCAGAGGAACTAACATGCAAACAGACAAAATGCAGAAGAACTAACGCACAAACAGACAAAACGCAGAAGAACTAATGCAAAAAACAGACAAAACGCAGAGGAACTAACGCACAAACAGACAAAACGCAGAGGAACTAACACCAAACAGACAAAACGCAGAGGAACTAACATGCAAACAGACAAAATGCAGAAGAACTAACGCACAAACAGACAAAACGCAGAGGAACTAATGCACAAACAGACAAAACGCAGAGGAACTAATGCACAAACAGACAAAACGCAGAAGAACTAATGCAAAAAACAGACAAAACGCAGAGGAACTAACGCACAAACAGACAAAACGCAGAGGAACTAACGCACAAACAGACAAAACGCAGAGGAACTAACGCACAAACAGACAAAACGCAGAGGAACTAACGCACAAACAGACAAAACGCAGAGGAACTAACGCACAAACAGACAAAACGCAGAGGAACTAACGCACAAACAGACAAAACGCAGAGGAACTAATGCACAAACACACAAAACGCAGAAGAACTAATGCAAAAAACAGACAAAACGCAGAGGAACTAACGCACAAACAGACAAAACGCAGAGGAACTAATGCACAAACAGACAAAACGCAGAGGAACTAATGCACAAAGACAAAACGCAGAGGAACTAACGCACAAACAGACAAAACGCAGAGGAACTAACGCACAAACAGACAAAACGCAGAGGAACTAACGCACAAACAGACAAAACGCAGAGGAACTAACGCACAAACAGACAAAACGCAGAGGAACTAACGCACAAACAGACAAAACGCAGAAGAACTAATGCAAAAAACAGACAAAACGCAGAGGAACTAACGCACAAACAGACAAAACGCAGAGGAACTAACGCACAAACAGACAAAACGCAGAGGAACTAATGCACAAACACTGAAAACGCAGAGGAACTAATGCACAAACACTGAAAATGCAAAGGAACTAATGCACAAACGGACAAAACGCAGAGGAACTAATGCACAAACACTGAAAACGCAGAGGAACTAATGCACAAACACTGAAAATGCAAAGGAACTAATGCACAAACGGACAAAACGCAGAGGAAATAACGCGCAAACAGACAAAACGCAGAAGAACTAATGCAAAAAACAGACAAAACGCAGAGGAACTAATGCAAAAAACAGACAAAACGCAGAGGAACTAATGCAAAAAACAGACAAAACGCAGAGGAACTAATGCAAAAAACAGACAAAACGCAGAGGAACTAATGCAAAAAACAGACAAAACGCAGAGGAACTAATGCAAAAAACAGACAAAACGCAGAGGAACTAATGCAAAAAACAGACAAAACGCAGAGGAACTAATGCAAAAAACAGACAAAACGCAGAAGAACTAATGCAAAAAACAGACAAAACGCAGAGGAACTAACGCAAAAAACAGACAAAACGCAGAGGAACTAACGCACAAACAGACAAAACGCAGAGGAACTAATGCAAAAAACAGACAATACGCAGAGGAACTAATGCAAAAAACAGACAAAACGCAAAAGAACTAATGCAAAAAACAGACAAAACGCAGAAGAACTAATGCAAAAAAAACAGACAAAACGCAGAGGAACTAATGCAAAAAACAGACAAAACGCAGAGGAACTAACGCACAAACAGACAAAACGCAGAGGAACTAACGCACAAACAGACAAAACGCAGAGGAACTAACGCACAAACAGACAAAACGCAGAGGAACTAACACACAAACAGACAAAATGCAGAGGAACTAACGCACAAACGGACAAAACTCAGAGGAACTAATGCACAAACATGGAAAATGCAGACAAACTAAATGCACAAACAGAGAAAACGCAGAGGAACTAATGATTAAACACAGAAAACGCAGAGATTCAGAGTAGCTCACAATTACATCCACTGCAGAAAACTAGAGCAGCAGCAACATTCTGCAAAGGCTTTCCTTGGTCAAGAATACACTACTGAAAAAAAGCTTCAACTGGAACAATGAATGTACATGATAATTTTGATACTACATTATTTAGGAGGTGGGAGCTTCTTTTAGCCTCTCTCACATATTTTGGGAAACAAGTACTGCAGCTGGACTCACATTGTACGACGAGTTTGTTGGCGAGTCTGTGCGGTTCCTCATAAACAGGATGCCAGACCAGACAGTCCAGCTTCTGTCCGTTCATGCTGCGTGAAGGATAGAGAGAAAACTGAGTGGTCACGACTCCTCCGTCTCCGCTGCGGTTCTGCGATTGGCCAGAAACATCAGTGTCCCAGGACAGACGTGCCGGAGGGTGAGCGACCGCACGACAAGATGCAGCAATACCATAGGACTGACCCTCCTTGAGGACCACATGCTCCACAGAGGAGATCGGGTACACTGCAAGAGAAGAAGAATAGAAGAACATTTATATTTACATATTTTATTATTTTTATTTATGCATTTACTTATTAATTTATTCATTAATTTATTTGTTACTGAATTATTAATATTATTATTATTATTATTATCATCATCAGCATATTTTTATAAACATTTTAATATTTTTTTTGTAAATTTTTAATAAATGTAATAAATAAACTATTAATAAATCACAAAACACATTCAAACAAACCAACACACAAACCCACGAGGAGCCTGATGAAGTCTGATGGGCCCGAAACATTACTCGCCTTTAATAAACTTAGTTTTATAAATTGGTATTTTTGGAGCTTTGGCTGAACATATCATTCACAATTAATACAATTACAGATTAACAGATAAATAAACAAAAAAACATAAATAAACACATAGTAAAAAAATATTAAAATAATTATTATTGTTTTTAATAATAATAATAATAATAATAATAATAATAATAATAATGAAAAAATAAAAATATATATGATAATATTAACAACAACAACAACAACAACAACAACAACAACAACAACAACAAATATAGAACATAAAATATATAATAATAATAGTAATAATAAAATAATAATAATAATAATAAGTAAATAAGTAAACAAAAATAAATATACAATTTAACAATATTAAAATAAATAGAAATTATATAAGTAAATAAAATAAAATATATGATGAACAATGTCAGTAGTAATAATAACAATTATAACATATACAAAGATAATAATATTAATTAAATAAATAAATAAAAAATATAAAAAGGTTAAAACAATAATAAAAATAATAACTTATTATTATATAAGTAAATAAAACAGATATACAATATCATCACGATAATAATAATAATAATAATGTTAATAATATTAATAATATTAATAAGTAACAAAGTAAATAGGATTTAAAAAATAATAATATAATAATAGTAATAATAACATTAATAATGACAATGATAATAACAAATAGAAAATATATAAAGATAATAATAATAATAATAATAATAATAATAATAATAATAATATGTATTATTATTATTTTTAAATAAATATAAAACAATAGTATTAATTATAATATAATAACAAAGTAAATAAAATAAACATACAATATGATAATAATGATAATAATAATACCAACAACAACATTATTAATAATAATATTAATAATATATTTAAAAAATATAAAATAATAATAATAGTAACAATAATAATATTAATAATATAATAATACAAACATTATTATTATTATTATTAATAATAATAATAATAATAATAAATAATACATATATAATAATATTAATTATAATAATAATAATATTAATAATAGTAACAGTAGTAATAATAATATAATAATAATAAAATATATAAAGATAATAACATTAATAATAATGATAATAATAATAATATATTAAAAATATATTATAATAATTGGCAAAAAATAAAGATATAAGATGATAATATTAGGAAGAAGAAAAAAAAATGAATAGATAGAACTTAAATAATAATGATAATTATAATAATATAAATAATAATAATAATAATAATAATAATAATAATAATAATAATAATAATAATAACAATAATAATATAAATAAAATCATACAAAGACAATATTTATAATAATAACAATATAAATAACATTATATGGAATATAGACAGAACAAAAGTGTAAAGTTTGTTGTTTGTGAGATCAGAATATAGATGAGAATAAATATTTTATTGTATTGTGCACTGTGTATGTACAGACTCTATTCAAACGTATTGACCTTATTCTGGACGTCTGAACAGCTGCAGCTATTGAAATCTTTTTGGCTCCAGACTTCCGCTCTCATTCATTGATTTTTAGATGTTAAAAACAGCTCGTTGTGCTGCTTGGCTATTTTCTTAACACATTATTCTACTTTCTACCTATATTCATGAACACACTTGCTTGTCGAGGAACTAATTTGACCGTTTTGTGCCGTTAATTATCCCTAGTCATTTCTTCCATAAGGCATGAGCGCTCCTCCACACTGAAGATTAAGGTCAATATTCTCCTAAAAGTCACAGCATTTTGTATACGTGTATCCTGTCAGTGTATTCTGCAGTGCCTGGAGTCAGCACCTCAGCTTTTCCCTCATCATAGCACACATGCTGCTGGTAATGTGAGATTAAAAGTGATGTGAATGAGTGCGAGTCTCACTCCAGACGCTCAGGCTGATCCTCCTCTGGAAGTTTCCGGATGGGAAGGTGGCGATGCTGCAGGTATAAACACCTTCATCCGCCCGTACAGTGTTCTCGATCAGTAGAGTAGAGTCAGTCAACGGATCTGGACTCTCAAACCGAAAACCATCCGCAAACTCAGGAGACACTGAAACAGCAGCAGAAGATTACAGTCTGGATTATAGGATCTCTCGGGGTTATTTACAGCGACTCACTTCATCTTGGTTTAACGATAAAGCTGATCTGATCGTCAAAAGCACAGGAGTAAATAAAGCCGTGCCACATTCATTCATAATGATTATTTGACATGGGCTGTGTCCGAAACCGCATACTTCCATACTATATAGTACGCTAAAATCAGTATGCGAGCTGAGTAGTGTGTCTGAATTCATAGAATTCGAAAATCAGAATGTGAGAAGTACCCGGATGACTTACTACTTCCGGCGAGATTCTGGAATGCGCATCCCAAGCATGCTGCGCTATCCCATGATGCCCCGCGAGAGAATTCATGAATGGAAGCGACGCAACTGACGCAGGTAGGTTATGTGATAAAGACAAAATAGCGGATGTAGTACAACCCAATTCCATTCATACTTTTTACATGTATCCCGTATAGAACGCACTTTTCTAACGGCCGAGTAGTGCGTTTACATTCAAATGCAGTACCTACTGAGTAGTAGGCGATTTCAGACGCAGCCATGGACATCACAATTACACTGGACAAACCAAATGCACTGTGTTTTAGCAGACTCGCTGACAACGACAGACAGACCCATCTCCATCCATCTGTTCATCTGTCATTTTATCCTTTCATCCATCCGTCTGTCAGTCTAACTTTCGATCTATTGTTCTATCATTCTGTCTGTCTATCTGCCATTCCATCCATTCGTGCATCCATCCATCTATCTATCTCTCTATCCATCTATCTACCCATCTGTCATTCTATCCATCCATCCATCCATCTTGATCCATCTACCTACTTCAATCTACCCAAGTATCTATCAATCTATCTCTATCTATCTATCCATCCCTCTGTCCAGCTGTCATTCTATCTATCTATCTATCTATCTATCTATCTATCTATCTATCTATCTATCTATCTATCTATCTATCTATCTATCTATCTATCTATCTATCTATCTATCTATCTATCTATCTTTCCATCCATTCATCCATCTATCTATCCTATCTTGTTCTATCTAC
This sequence comes from Danio rerio, assembly GCF_049306965.1. NCBI lineage: Eukaryota > Metazoa > Chordata > Actinopteri > Cypriniformes > Danionidae > Danio > Danio rerio. The sequence continues at coordinate 62,015,727 of NC_133177.1, forward strand.
CTAGTTTAATCCACCCATGTATCTATCAATCTATCCATCCATCCATCCGTCTGTCTGTCTATCTATCATTCTTTCCATCTATTTGTCCATCCATCCATCTGTCATTCTATCCATCCATCCATCTTGATTTATCTACCTACTTCAATCTACCCAAGTATCTATCAATCTATCTCTATCTATCCATCCATCCCTCTATCCAGCTGTCATTCTATTCTTCTATCTATCTATCTATCTATCTATCTATCTATCTATCTATCTATCTATATATCTATCTATCTATCTATCTATCTATCTCTTGTTCTATCCATCTCGTTCCATCTATCTATTTATCCATCCATTCATCCATCAATCTATCCTTATATTCATCTTTCTATCCTTCTTTCCATCCATCTGTCATTCTATCAGTCTATCCATCCACCTCCTGTTCTATCTATCAATCTCGTTCTATCTGTCTTGTTCCATCTATCCATCCATCCATAATTCTATTCTTCTATCTATCTATCTATCTATCTATCTATCTATCTATCTATCTATCCTTCTATCTATCCATCCACCTCTTGTTCTATATATCCATATATCCATCATTCCATCCATCCATCATTCTATCCTTCTATCTATCCATCCACCTCTTGTTCTATCCATCCATCCATCCATCCATCATTCTATCCTTCTATCTATCTAACTATCTACCTCTTGTTCCATCTATCCATCCACCTATTGTTCTATCTATCTATCTATCTATCTATCTATCTATCTATCTATCTATCTATCTATCTATCTATCTATCTATCTATCTATCTATCTATCTGTCTATCTATCTGTCTATCTATCTGTCTATCTATCTGTCTATCTATCTGTCTATCTATCTATCTATCTATCTATCTATCTATCTATCTATCTATCTATCTATCTATCTATCTATCTATCTATCCACCTCTTGTTCAATCTATCAATCTTGTTCCATCTATCCATTTATCTATCACAGTGTTTGGTTTGTCCAGTGTAATTGTGATGTCCATGTCAAATAAACATTATAAACTAGGGTTGGGCATCTAAGCTATAATGCCGATCCGATACGCATCTCGATACAAAGAATACGATCCGATATATTAGCGATACATTTGTGACATATTGCGATGCAACACGATACGATTCACACCCATATCACGATACAATGCGATAATTCAGCACTAACTAATTAGATCAAGTTTATGAGATGATGTGAAAGAGGATGCTGTGCCATTGAATGAGTTTGATTATTTATAAACCAAGCAAAACCAAGACTTTTTTACAAACTGGCTCTTCTCTCAGAGCCAGAGTGTCAGTTTACAGTAGAGGGCCATTTTAGAACATATAGCACATATTATTTAAGTACTTTCAAGATAAACAGAATGTATAAGTGCAATATATATTAAAAAATATGTATATATTTGCACTCTTTCAACATAAATAAATTTAGCATTGCACAACAAGAATTGTGATTTAACTTTTCAACTATGAAAACAAGTTTTACAAAGATATATTTTGCCACTGAATATTCAAAACTTAAGGTGGTGAACTAGCAGTGTTATGCTGCTTTGAAACATCACTGTCACTGTAAACAACAGGCTAATAAAAATATAACAAACCAGCAATCTTCTTGCTGTGAGGTGGTCAAACTACCCACTGTGCCACCGTGACACCCAATTATTTTTATCATTATCATTATTAATATTATTATTATAATTAAATAAAAATTAACAGGAGGAGGTGTTTAAAACCTTCGTTCTCCGTGACACTAGGCTGAATATCTTTGCAGATGAACAATGCAATAGCATCCGTTATTGGCGTAGAGCGAGCAGAACTGTTGCGCATGGATAAAAAAACTTGCAATGCTTTTCTCACCACTTTTGGAGCTGGTTGAAGCAGTGCGAAAGCCGGGGATGCAGGAACACTGGAAGATGCTTTCACAACAACACCGTGGCGCCGCTTCAAGTGAGATTTCAGATTAGTCGTACTGCCCGCGTATTTTACAGATGCTCGGCACATTTCGCAAATTGCATCTGTCCTGTCATGTCGTCCATCCTTAAATCCATAATGTTGCCATACTTTAGATTTAAAACTCAGTGGGGAATAAAATGTTTGTTTTGCTTCTCGCGCTTTCTGAGGGCGCTCCACTAGCTTCATCCACACACCTGATACACTGAGTTGTAGTGTAAGTGTACACATCCGCAAATCCGTTGCTAAGGCTTACTTTATGTAGGTCGATTAAATTATGCGCCAAAAACAGGTTAACAACACTTGTTAATAAATAAAAAATACATTCTATATTAAAAATATAAGCTGTATCTCGGAAAAATCGATGCATCTCGCAAAAACCGATGCATCTCGATTTGCTTCCAAAATTTCATTCATCCTCTGCTGCTCAACCGATGCACTCGCATCGTGCACGCGCATGACCGCGTATCGATACATATCGGTTAATCTTCCCATCCCTATTATAAACGAATGTCGAATGAATATGAAAGAAAGATTGATAGACAAATCGAGCGATAGAAGGAAGGAAGATTCAGAAGGTAAAATCCTGACTGCCATAATGTTTTATCTTGCGGCCCTCATTCACTGCCACAGTATGAGCAGCGTGAACACGTGAAACAGCATCAGGGCGAGTAAATAAAGACAAACCATAATATATATATATAATGTTTATTTGTGTTGTGACTATTTGTTAAAGCATTGCAACACAGATGGCAGATGAAGCCCTGAACACAATACACTATTGAAAACCTCCGTCATGACAGACAGACACACGTCTCCAGGTGACAAACACACAATGCAGAGCAGGAAACCTGTGTGTGTGTGTGTGTGTGTGTGTGTGTGTGTGTGTGTGTGTGTGTGTGGAGATTTATGACAGTAAGTGTTTGAATGTGCTGAATGTGTGTCCATGTCACACACGGTACAGAGAAAATTAAATAAATAAAGCCTGATTTGCAGATTATTCAGATGTTTTGCATGATGAAATATGACCCGAACATTTCTCCAACAGGTTCTGTGAGATTCGAGCGTTTGCGTTTATAAATGAAGCGATGTCTAAAAGAATGACGAGTTTATGATTCAGTGATATAGAAAACAATAAACATATATCAAACACACACACACCTTTGGGTCCCTCAGTGTAGTGTCCGGTGATGATCTGCTGTGTTTTTCCGGCAGGTGTGTGTCTGCTCCAGGTCACCTGTACCACAGTCACATCTCTGGGCGCCACAAACACACACTTCAGCCTCGCCTCGGAGCCGCTGAACGAGCGCAAGGACATCGGCGAATCCATGAACTCACTGCAAACACATACTGACAAACACACACAGACAGTGTGTGAGAAAATGAGTGTGTGAGAAAGAGTGTGTTAATATTAAACCACACTATCAGAATCAATCATTCCAAACCAGAGAAACAGGACAGAGAAACTGAAGGCCGTTCCCATGCTGCTCCATGAGTGTTACAGGTGTGTGTGTGTGTGTGTGTGTGTGTGTGTGTGTGTGTGTGTGTGTGTGTGTGTGGCGGAGAGAAATCAATGCTGAATGCAAATAATAAAACACATTCCTTATCACTCGTTTCTAACATCAAAGGATGCAGTTGATTAGAGGGATACAAAGTTAGCGTTAGCTCTACTATAAAAGATCTGGGTGTTATATTAGACAGCAATTTAACTTTTGAAAATCAAATATCCCATGTCACAAAAACTGCCTTCTTTCATCTGAGAAATATCGCTGAGTCATGAAGTATGCTATCAATCTCTGATGCAGAAAAGCTAGTCCATGCTTTTATGAGCTCTAGGCTGGATTACTGTAATGCTCTGTTTGCTGGCTGTCCAGCATCCTCTATTAATAAACTTCAGCTAGTGCAAAATGCAGCAGCCAGAGTTCTGACCAGGTCTAGAAAATATGATCATATCACCCCAATGTTTTCCTCCTCACACTGGCTGCCTGTTCAGTTTCCTATTGAATTTAAAATATTGCTTTTTGCATATAAAGCTTTAAATAATCAAGCTCTTGTTTATCTAACCAACCTTCTGTCTCGCTACAATCCAACTCGCTCTTTAAGATCTCAAAACTCAGGGCTTCTGGTACTACCTAGAAAAGCAAAGTCTACTAAAGGAGGTCGAGCCTTCTCATTTATGGCTCCTACACTCTGAAATAGCCTTCCTGATAATGTTCGAGGCTCAGACACACTCTCACAGTTTAACACTAGATTAAAGACCTGTCTCTTTAGTAAAGCATACACTTAATGCATCACTTGTATGATACATGAATGTGCTCCACACATCTCGTTTATATACACTATGAACAACAGCTACGCTAATTATTCTCTTTATTCTCCATTTCCACCTGACAATACTCATCCTGAGGCCTTGCAGCACCACTGATTGGATCCAAGACCAGAGACGAGATGATCCCAAGGTTCCCATAATCCTGGACCAGGCCGTATCCTGAGCAGTTGCTGTGGTGGTCATGGAGGAGTGGAGAGCATGAGACTGATTCCTGTGACGCTCCAGGGATAGACGAGTCTTCACTGAGGTCTAGCGTTCTCCAGCCTCCGGCGCCTAGACTACAGCTCTGCACAAGACGTTTAGCCAGGAGAAATGGTCGTGCTCAACTGAGCCTGGTTTCCCTCCAGGTTTTTTTAATACTTCATTTTTGCCTTTGGACAAGTTTTTCACTCTCTGCTGTCGCCACTGGCTTGCATGGTTCGGCATCTGTAGAGCTGCGCATCGATGAATTTGCTCTTCAGTGTTTGGACTCAGTAGTGAATATTAAACCACACTGAACTAAGCTGAGCTGAACTGAACTTAAACACTGAAAACTGAACTACACTGCTTCAATTCACTACAATCTTCTATGTGAAGCTGCTTTAACACAATCTACAATGTAAAAGTACAGTACAAATAAAGGTGAATTGAATCAACTATTTTGCCTTAAATTCATCAGAAAGTCTAATAAATATATGAAACATCCCTACCTTATTGCATCAATGTCTGATGCAGAAAAGCTTATTCATGCTTTCATTGCATTGCATTGCATTTCAGTGCATTGGCTCTCTATTAAATATCCTATAAATTTAAAACTTGACACATTTAGTCATTTAGCAGACGCTTTTATCCAAAGCAACTTACAAATAAGGACAAGGAAGCAATTTACACAACTATAAGAGCAACAATGAATAAGTGCTGCAGGCAAGTTTCAGGTGTGTAAAGTGTAAGCAGTAAGTGTAAGTGTAAAGCAAAACATTAGTAATTTTTTATTTTATTTATTTTTTTTGAAGAACAGTTAGTGGTGGAGCCAGAGAGGCAATTGCAGATTAGGAAAGGAAGTGGAGACTAAATAGTTGAGTTTTTAGTGGTTTCTTGAAGACAGCGAGTGACTCTGCTGATCTGATGCAGTTAGGGAGTTCATTCCACCAACTGGGCAGATTGAAAGCGAGAGTTCGGGAAAGTGATTTCTTCCCTCTTTGGGATGGAACCACGAGGCGACGTTCATTCACAGAACGCAAGTTTCTGGAGGGCACATACATCTGCAGAAGTGAGAGCAGATAAGAAGGAGCAAAGCCAGAAGTCGCTTTGTAAGCAAACATCAGAGCTTTGAATTTGATGCGAGCAGCAACTGGCAGCCAGTGCAAACGGATGAGCAGCGGAGTGACGTGTGCTCTTTTAGCTTCATTAAAGACCACTCGTGCTGCTGCGTTCTAAAGCAGCTGAAGAGGCTTGATAGAGTTAGCTGGAAGCCCGGCTAGTAGAGAGTTGCAGTAATCCAGTCTGAAGAGAACAAGAGCTTGAACAAGGAGTTGAGCTGCATGTTCAGATAGGAAGGGTCGGACCTTTCTGATGTTATAGAGTGTGAATCTGCACGATCGAGCAGTTCTAGAGATGTGGTCAGAGAAGTTTAGTTGGTCATCAATCGTTACTCTAAGGCTTTTCACCATTTTGGATGCAGTAATGGTTGCCCCATCCATCTGGATTGAAAAGTTAAGATGAAACTCTGCTGGGTTACCAGCACTTGTTTTGTCTGTAATTTTATTAGCATCTTCATAAGGGTGGTGCTGTTTTAAATGATGAAACAGGTGTGTGGTGTTGCCTGCTTTTGATGACACGAGTCGTCTGTGCAGTTTGCAGTGCACGTTGCTCTGTTATATGTCGGATTGCAAAAAAACTGTAGCTCCAGACTGATGTGACGTTTCCAGTCTGTGACTCTGACCTTTTTTCACCTTATTTTTCCTCACTCCTCTAAGTGCAGCTAGCACTGTATGGCTGTAAACTTGTAAACTGCGTGTGGCATCCGAAATTGCAGGCTGCAAAATTCCTGCGCAGCGTTACGCATAGTGCACAAATATTATTGAGCAATTATCAAACTGTCATTATCGTTTTATTGGAAAATATATATAGTGATCATTATCGATATTGAATTATCGCCAAGCCCTACTGCCAACATATCAAAGCGTTTCAACATATTTACAGTGTTTTACTGTATTTTATATTTGTCAATAGTAGATATTTAATAGTAGATACTCAGTCAGTCCAGCAAAAAGTTACGAATTGCCGTGAGATTGTGTTGGTTAATATAGAGGAAAATAACAGTGTTGTTTAAGAAACCTTATCTAATATGAGACGGACTCGATTTCAGCTGTAATTCTGCTCTATTTACATCAGCTTCAGTCATAACAGGAGGAGCTCAGCACGAAAGAATGAGGGAAAACTGAGCTCTAACTCTCATTTCAGCTCATATTAAAGACTCTGATTTGTGTGCTCATTTAACAGTGTTGAGGATCTGTGTTGAGTTTCAGTCTTGTGTCCGATGTAAAACTATCCTGAGGGAAAACCAGTCCAGACACTACAGTCAAGACACCCGCCCGTCATTCACAGAGAACAAAACCAGACACAAGAAGAAGAATGAAGAGAGAGAGAGAGAGAGAGAGAGAGACTTGAACAACTCTTTAATTATAACACAAGTACAAAAACATACATGTATATTGTTATTATTATTATGATTAATAAATATATATAATCTTAAAGAAAAGGGAAGGAGAGAGAGAATTAAAAACAAAAGAGAAAGAGAGAGAGAATTAGCTCTTGCATTTCTGGTTATTGTTTGTTCTCGTCTCAGCTGACTGACACACACACACACACACGCTAAACTGAACAATACACACACCTAACATAATACACACACACACACACACCACACATTTAACAATACAAATAGACACCACACACTTGACACACACACACACACACACACAGAGAAACGCCACACAAAGACAATTGTCTGACACACACACACTGACATACATTTCACACACCCCACACTTAGCAATACAAAAACGCCACACGCTTGATATGCGCACACACACTGTCATGCCACATGCTTCACACACACACACACACACAATAATAAAAAAAAACATCACACAATTAACACACACACACACACAATAAAAAGACACCACACACTTAATACATACAAATGCCACACAAAGACAAATCACACACACACACCGAAGTACTTAGGAATACACATGCCACAAGCTTAATTTACACACACACACACACACACACACACACACACGCACGCACGCACGCACACACGCACACACACGCACACACAAACAGTCACGCCACACACTTAACCTAATACATACACTTAACATAACACACACACACACACAATACAAAGACACTACACACTTAATACATACAAATGCCACACAAAGACAAATCTCTCACACACACACACACACCGAAGTACTTAGGAATACACAAGCCACAAGCTTAATTTACACACACACACACATATACACACACAAACAGTCACGCCACACACTAAACCTAATACATACACTTAACATAACACACACACACACACACACAATACAAAGACACTACACACTTAATACATACACAGGTATGATACACAAAACAATTTACACACACAGACATACATTTCACACGTAACACACGGCATGCCACATGCTTAATATGCACACACACACAAACACACTCATGCCACATGTACACACAGTCACGCCACACACCAAGCACATACACACACACCTAACATTACAAAAAGACATCACACACCTAATACACACACAGACATGCACACAAAGACAATTCTCACACAGACATACATTACACGCACCACACACATAGCAATACACACACAGCATGCTTAATGTGCACACAGACATGCCAGACACACACACGCCACACAAAAGACAAATCTCTCTCACAAACACACACACACACCGAAGTACATTTTACACACCACACACTTATTAATAGACGTCACATGCTTAATACACACACACACACACACACACACACACACACACACACACACACACTTTTTCACACCACACACACTTAGCAATACTAAAACGCCACATACATGCACACACTGACATTCCACATGCTTAACACACACATACACCACTAGCTTAGAACACACACACACCCACCACACTTATTAATAAAATACAGACACACACACACAACTAAATGTGTATTTCACTTTATATAGTAAACAATACAATCTCTCTCTCTCTCTCTCACACACACACACACACACACACACACACACAAACACACACTTCATACAGTACACAACACTTAAGAATACAAACAATTCAAACACAACACACACACACACACACACTGACATGCATTTGACACACCATCCCACACTTTAACAATACACACATGCCACATGCTTAATACTCACACACACAATTAACATACACAGCTCAAGGTTAACAATACACACTACATTAAACAAAAACACACAATTCGCCCACACACAGAAGACATTTCACACACACAGCAATACACACATGCTTAATATGCACATGGATTGGCCACACACACAACATTTAATACACAGTGATAAGCCACATGCTTACACACACACACACACACACACACACACACACAACATTTAGTACATGGGGATAAGCCGCATACACACACACACACACACACACACACACACACACACACACACACACACACACACACACACACACACACAACTAGCTTAACAATTGGAACCATACGCTTAATACAAAAACACACACACACACACAGAAATTACACTTAACACACACACTTACATGCCATTCACTTAACATAACACACACACCCAACATGTAACATAACTAACACAATTCTTCTCACACACTGAACAAACACAATGACAACTCACACACACGCACTGAAACTACACACACCTAATACACACAGACACTGCACAGTTCGTACAGTGACATTACACACTTAATACATGCGCGCGCACACACACACACACATTCACTCTAACCTGCTACACAGATGCGCAAGATGTTAAGCATAACAGACAATTCACTCACACACAGAACACAAACACACTGACATTTCACACACATGCAGACAACACCTGCTCACACACACACACACAAAAAACAACTGACATACGCATACAAAAACTACACACATTCATACCCCATGCTTAAAACAAGACAGCGCGCACACACACACACACACACACACACACACACACACACACAAATTGAAACTACACACTTAATACACATATACACACCATACACTTAGCAACACATTCAACATACACACACTAGTCACTTAATTCAAACACAAACCATACAATTCACACAAACTGAACACACGCACACACACACACATGCACACACACACACAGTCAGTTTCCTCCATCAGTGAGTAATGATTTTTAAATCTGCTTGAACTTTAATGACGGTAAAAACAGCAGTAAAGAATGTGACTGAACCACATAGCAGATAAACACCTTACTACACACACACACACTTCAGAATACCAGCCACACTCCATTAACAAACTCCTCTCCATTTCTCCAGAGTAAGTCAAACCATGAAAACAGAGAGGAGAACACGATAAACGACAACTCATCTCCATATCTCCATTCACTACAGCATGCAGTCAGCCAATTGAACATGTCACCTGTAAAACACACCAGTATCCATGTCCACACACACGCAGAACTGATTTTAGATGCTATCATCTTGCCTATTAAAAGGATTTAGTACTTTTTTATTCACAACTAGTGCATGTTCCACACACACACACACACACACACACCAGTACACTGAAAACATACCAACACGTATTCTAATACTCAATCAATACTCATTAGATACTAAATGCATTTGCTAGACACTCGTACCATTTAAACAGATATTCCCTGTTAATCTGTAGACACAACTTCCTAATAAATGAATAATAGTATGTGTTTTTTAGATATTTGTATTTATTTATTTGATACACAACTACTTACTTTGAAGGTGCAGCAGGCGATCTGCCATGATGCCATCGGTTAGCATAATGGCTGTAAAACACAGTCTCTCCCCTACTGTCTGAATGCGTGAACATTAAAGGTGACAGAGACCCACTCGAACTAGATCATGTCATTCTCCAGATAGAAAACTTTACAGTACTTTATAACACTACCATTGTGAATGATTAAACTGTGTTATATCAGCACGCTTCAGTTGTGTAGCAGCAGAACTCGTCATAATGTGCAATATTTCATGCATCGCTGCTCTCACTCTCTCACACACTCTGTCCTAAAGACACTACTGTATGCTGAGTGCTTGGCCGGCGGCGTGCAGGAATTACACTTATTACCAGAGGTGGGAGTAAGTCACACATGTGCAATTCACAAGCAAGTCTCAAGTCATAACCTTCAAGTCTCAAGTAAGTCAAGTCATTTTTTGTCAGACTCAAGTCAAGTCATTGCTTATTTCAAGTCAGGCCAAGTCAAGTCATAGCTTGGTCTAGCAAGTCACTTTCAAGTCAATCTAATTATATATATATCAGAATCAGATGGCTCTTTGCCTTTTTCCTCAGGGGAATGAGTGTGCTTACAGTACTTCAAAGCCATTCATATATTATACTATTAATAAACGAGACCCTAAATGACAAAACCAATCTTAAAGTGCACAGGCACATTGTTGGGGGGAAAAAATTATTGAATCAAAATGATAATTTTTTTTTATTACAAAAAACATTATTGTTATTATTATTCCTCAGACATTTTGCACATTTCAATAACTCCAATAAAAATGTTTTCATTAGTAATATGAATTGAAACGCACCCTTTACCCACATCACATAAATAGTTACCTATATGCGACAAACAAAATATTTCCAATTTTTTGCAATCATAACTACATTTATTATGACAATGTTATACACCGTTTGCGGTCAATGCATTAAAGTAAAAAAAAAAAACTGTTAAAAAAGACATCCACTTTCTCTTACCTATTCAGGAGCCATGTGCGCCGCTGACAGGTCAAATCTGCTTCTCTCTTTCAAGTTCAAAGCAAATTTGCATGCAAAAGCATTTTAGATATGTATATAAAATAGCCTATGTATTAGCCTAATGACATCAAATTAAAATACAGCAAATGTAGATGTGTCAGACTAAATAGTATAAACTTTGATTAGTCGTCTCGTTTGTAATCTTTAAACCCGAAAAATATGCTATCCTCGGCGGAGCGCCTTCCATTTTTCATCATCGCATTCTGATGGACGAATAGCAAATGAATCATTCAAATGAATCGTTTAAATGAATCTAATGAATCATTTAAATCGGTTCTTAAAGGGTCACGAAACACCAAAACACATGTGTTGAGCTGTTGACAGTGTATGTGTCCCACACAAATGTGTCCCACACTGCTAAAAACACTATTAGGACACCTATATTTCACTAAAAAGTGTAAATTGGTTGTTTTTGCGTTATTTCAAGCAAATTCGTACTTCCGGTTTGAAAGAATTTTTGAAGCTGCGTCACGGTCATGACATAATAGCGTGTATTCCAGCGTGCAGACTGGACGTCTGTGCCAGAGTGTGTCTTATTACGTCTTACAGTGTGATGCATTAATGCATGAGTAAGGCTTGGTTCAAACCAATCAGCGCGCTCTATTGTGCAACTTCATTAATATTCATTACTGTCACAGTGTTTAGACGACAGAGACGCCACGTTGTGTTGGCAAAACAAGTGTGAAGTGTTGCTTTTATAGTTTGCTGCAGTGAAGTTTGCCGTTTTCATTTTCTCTCTGTGAGAGCTTATCTGGAGTCACGTGTGGATTAACAGTGTACGCGACACTCGACAACAATGACTTACGTGTCTAAGGAGGATTATTGTTTACCTGAGAGCTGTTCTCATCTGCAAACGCTGAGATCCGGATTCACTTGTAGTCTCCTCTTAATAAAGACACGGCTCTAGTTGCTGGTGATTGTCCTGTCTCTACAGATTTGGTAAGTGAGCGACCAGTGCTCTTTGTTTATTCAGTTTGTTCGTATCGAATTAAGTTAACTATTGCACCGAGTGCAGAAATGTTAGCACCGCATTTAATGACCAGAATAACACACGCGGCTTTCTGACGCTACCTGCCGTGTGCATCTAAGTTTCCGGGAAATGCTGAGTTTTTTTTTTCTCTCATTCGCCGTGCGGTATCAAACATTGCATGAAAAATACACGCTTGCAGCAGCTCCTCGAATCAAATATCTGGTTTGTCGTGAGGGACATGAATGAATTCCCTGAATGAAAGAGCCAAACTGCAGTTAAAGTCCACCATTTAATAATTTGGCAAATAATTCGACTACAGATGTCCATGTAGGTTAAACACCATCACTTTCTCCTGTCTGTGTGTGTGTGTATTTTGACTCTGAAACTCGCGCGTGCACAAATAGACACTCCCACACCCTCCCACTTTAGTTCCTCTGACACTCCCCCCTAAACAGAGCTGGACACGCCCACTTTTCTGACTTTTTCCAAAGTAGAGGTGTGAAAACACCCTGCTGAAACGAGGGGGTTTCATGGCCCTTTAATGAACCGAATGATCCAGTCCAGCAAATTCAACTGATTCTTTTGAACTGATCTGACAACCGATGAGCTGTTAATACTGCGCATGCATGACTTTCAGTTTTATTTTTGAAAGCTTAATATATAATAAACGGTTGTGTATTTAACAAAAACAAGTTATTTTCCGAGTCATTTAACTCAAGTCCAAGTCTCAAGTCATGACAGTCAAGTCGAGTCTTTTTTGGATATTTGTTAAGCAAGTCTCAAGTCCTAAATTTTGTGACTCAAGTCTGACTCGAGTCAAGTCATGTGACTCGAGTCCCCCATCTCTGCTTATTACTAAGCCATACTGACATGCTGTTTCAGACTGAATATTCAGAGTAGCGGTGAACAATAGAGCGCATCACAGGCTGTTATTGATCAATAATGACCCAATGTGAATATAAAAGCATCTTCAGCTCAGTAAAGCAGGCTAGGCGGAATAGCGCTATTGACTGATGTTCTGTTGATAAACTGAATATAAATCTTCATTATCTGCTGTAACAGGACCTTATGAAGCTGAAAATACTCACATCAATCTTTCACCAGGAGATTTCAGTGGCTGAACAACACTTCTGTGCATATAACCCATTCAGAACAACACAATCTACATCAGCTCTGCGTGACTGAAAGAGTTTAACACAGAACACTGTCTAACAGAAACACTTCAGCCGTGGTGTCGTCCTTCCTCCAGCATGCAAAACTCACTCCAATATTCATTGATTTAACAAGTTTTGATTCAGCATTTGCCTTTACTGCTGTCTTTCTTTCTCTCTTGTGTCTACGTGAATAAGCAAACAGTGCTTGAACAGGGATGCACATAAGTCCAAATCTGCATTTGCTGACAGACAGTTTGAGCTCCTGATCAGAAATATTAGAGTTATTAGCTCATCTCTATTTAATCGGATGAACATTTGCTAGTTTTACGCCTCAACCAGAATATAAAAACACATTTAGATCATTTACTTTAATCAGCACTATTGGAATATGAAGAGACTTTCAACCAGCACAACAACACGTTTCTGAAGATGATCCCCCACTGAAATATTATCCATTCATATCTATTAAAATATCTAGTATGCAGTGCATTTGTGGCTACTAAATGTTTGTGCATACTAGTGTAACAAGGGGTATGACACTGACAACAGGGGTGCGGATCCACATGCAGGTTTAATACAATGGTCAGGCAAGCAGTGGTCAACACAGGGGCAAGCAGAGGAATAAGAGCGATCCAGAGTCATAGACAAAATAACAGGCAGATGGTCACAAGGCAGGCAGTAAACAGGATTAAACAAACAAACAAGGCGAGGATCAAAAACACGGAAAAAAGACAAAGGAAAACGCACTGTAGTGTCACTAAGCAGTAGACAAGACTCAGCAAGTGTTTGTGCTCCACATGTAGTGCATTAATCAGTCTTGATCTGGAACCGTTTGTGTGTGTGTGTGTGTGTGTGTGTGTGTGTGTGTGTGTGTGTGTCTTGTATGACTGGGTCCTGTAGTCCAGAAATGGCAGATTTGTAGTCCTTAAGCGATCTGCAGCTACTAGATCGCTGGTGATCATGACAACTAGCAACCATCTGCTAGGAACTAGTAGTTTTTCTAGACAATAGAACTGATTTATAAGATACCAGAACCTGCCAAAATGCAAGGTTTAATTAATAAGATACTAGTTCTTTGTTACTTTTACCAATTTAATAGCTAGTAGTCATTGATTCGGCACTAGTATCTTTTGTAATTATTACTAGTTTTTTTTAACTGCTTTTCAACCACTTAATAAATGTATTACTAATAGTAGTTTAAAATAAATAAAAACAAAAGTCAAGAGTACGTAATCTGATAACTATGAGTAGGTAATGAATAAACATTGCAATAAAATAAATAGGAACTCTTTAAAGGTTCTTAAAACAGTATATAATAAACTACTTGTATTCAATGAATAATTGATGAGTATCTATTTAGATATTCGTGTGCCTAATTAATATGCATAAGTATCCAATAAGAACTAGCACCAACTGAATAAATATCACAATGAAATAACTAATTAATAATTAAAAGCATGTAATGAGTACTAGTATTTATTAAATTAATACTACTAGCTATTCAATAAGTACCGCCAACAAATTCTGTGAGCGCTAGTATGCATTTAGAAGTACCTAATTAATATGCATAAGTATCTAATAAATATGAACTAGTAGCTAATGAAAAATCTATAGTACAAAATAAACAGGAACTATTTAAAAAAAAAAACAGTATCTACTAAATGAATATGCACTAATTTCTCATATTGGGAACTAGTAGCTAATTAATATTAAACAATAGTACAAAATAAATAAGAACTATTTGATAATAGTATCTGCCCAATTAATATGCAAGAGTGTCTCATACATAGGAACCAATAGCCAACGATTAAGCAATAGTACAAAATAAGAACATATATAATAATCGTATCTATAATTATTATGTACAAGTATAATCTAATAAATAGGAACCAGCAGCTGATGAATAAACAATAGAACAAAGTAAACAGGAACTATTTGATAATATTATCTACCAAAATAATATGCACTAGTATCTAGGAACTAGTAGCTAATGAATAAACAATAGTACAAAATAAATAAGAACTATTTGATAATAGCATCTGCACTAATATCTGAAATAGGAACTAGTAGCACATGAATAAGCAATAGTACAAAAATAGGAACTATTTAATAATAGTATCTGTAATTAATATGCACTAGTAATATCTAATAAATAGGAACTAATAGCTAATGAATAAACTATAGAGCGAAATAAATAGGAACTATTTGATAATAGTATCTACATAATTCATATGTACTAATGTCTCATAAATAGGAACTAGTAGCTAATAAATAAACAATAGCACAAAATAAATAAGAACTATTTGATAATAGTATCTGCACTTATATGCACTAATGTCTCGAATAGGAACTAGTAGCCAATAAATAAGCAATAGTACAAAACAAGAACTATTTAATAATAGTATCTGTAATTAATATGCACTAGTAGTATCTAATAAATAGGAACTAATAGCTAATGAATAAACTATAGAGCGAAATAAATAGGAACTATTTGATGATAGTATCTACATAATTAATATGTACTACTAGTGTCTAATAAATAGGAACTAGTGGCTAATAAACAAACAATAGTACAAAATAAATAGGAACTATTTAATAATAGTATCTGCATCTATCTAATTAATATACAATAGTGTCTCATAAACAGGAACCAATAGCCAATGACTAAGCAATAGTACAAAATAGGAACATACATAATAATAGCATCTATATGTATAAGTATATAATAAATAGGAACTAGTAGCTAATGAATAAACAATAGAACAAAATAGGAACTATTTAATTAGTTTAATCATCTAATAGTTTAATTAGAACTATCTGCCTAATTAATATGGACTAATGTCTCATAAAAAGAAACTAGTAGCCAATTAATAAGCAATAGTACAAACATAGGAACTATTTAATAATAGTATCTATAATCAATATGCACTAGTTGTATCTAATAAATAGGTACTAGTAGCTAATAACAAACAATACTACAAAATAAATAGGAACTATTTAATAATATTATCTGTATTTACCTAATTAATATGCAGCAGTGTCCCATAAATAGAAACCAATAGCCAATGATTAAGCAATAGTAAAAAATAGGAACATATATAATAATAGCATCTATAATTATTATGTACTAGTAGTATCTAATAAATAGAATCTATTAGCTAATGAATAAACAATAGCACAAAATAGGAACTATTTAACAATAGTATCTATAACCAATATGTTCTAGTTGTATTTAATAAATAGGAACTAGTAGGTAATAAATAAACAATAGCACAAAATAGGAACTATTTAACAATAGTATCTATAACCAATATGTACTAGTTGTATTTAATAAATAGGAACTAGTAGCTAATGAATAAACAATAGCACAAAATAGGAACTATTTAACAATAGTATCTATAACCAATATGTACTAGTTGTATTTAATAAATAGGAACTAGTAGCTAATGAATTAAACAATAGCACAAAATAAACAGGAACTAGATCTAATGAATTCATTAGTTGCAAATCGATACATACTGCTGACAAATAATTACTAGGATCTATAATAAGTGAGAACTAGTAGATAATGAATAAATACTAGTATAAAATAAACAAGAACTACTAAATTAAGGGTATGTAATTAAGTACTAGTATATAATACTACTAACCAATCAAAATGCAGTAGTATCTCCTAAATAGGAACTACTAGCTAATGAATAAACATTTTTAGCAACTAGTTCATATTAAAGCGAAAATATATTAATAGTTAAGAATATATATATTAAGTTATTCTATTATCTCCTGACAGGTACTACTTAAAAAAAAATACACTAGTTATTTAGATTAAAAAAAATGATTTATTATTCAGATTACATTTTAAATTTTAGTTTGTTTTCAATAGATACCATTTCAAAAATAAGCACCAGTGCCCAATAAAAAATACTTAATGTAAGGCACTAAATGATATTAGTAGACTATCTTAAATAAATACAGGTCATAGTAACATATAAAATAGTACTATTTATAGATTAAAACTGAAATGGTTTACCATACAGACATTACAGCTGACTCGAGTCTTCAAATGAGACTAAAAATACCCCAAAATCACAACAAGTAAACATAAAACCAACAAATAAACTGAGCGAAAAGAAGACACAACTCATGCGAACCCTCAAACCATATTTTATAGCCTATAAATGTCTGCAGTATGAAAACCTAAATGTGTTGATGCGTTTAAAAATGTGCTATAAGTGCTGCATTGAGTCCTGGTTGTTTTTATATGAGTGAAATAATGCACTATATGTGTGTTTTCGTGCATTCTTACCGATGAATGTGAGGAGGAATGCGCCGATGTTCAGTAGTTTAGACATGTTGCTGCTTAATTCACACGTTGATCAACTTTTCTCGCTGTTACTCCTCAACACTTCTCATGTTTTAATCCACGTTCAGGTTTTCTCCAGCGTGCGTCAAAAGGTAAACATTAAACGTACAGAAAGCTGCGGTTTACTCACGCAACATTAGCCGAAAGTCTTTAGGAAGATGTCGATCTTGATGAACTCTAGATTAAAACTCTGTTTGAAGTGAAATGATAACGCTTTCAGGTGAGCATTCACACACCTGTGCTCGCGAGGTCCCGCCCACCCCACTCACACACGCATGCGCATGCGCAACACAAACTCCAACTCTGACCTTTGATTTGTGCACTGAAGCCTTTATAAACTCAGATTTTTCCTCATTAGATCACAGGTCTCTGTGCAGACTTTTAAACATTTCTTAAAAACTCAACTCTTTGAACCCTCTGAAGGTGTTTCGGCGTAAGTGGAGCTTGTGGAATTTGTTTTGTGATGTAAATGTGAACAGGACCAACCAGTTCTTAAGAAATTCCTTACATTTCTTATGGATAAACACACCAACCAACACGAAAATGCATTTACACTCTAAATGAAGAGCTTTCACATTTTACATTTAGCCATTCAGTAAATGTTTTATATTGCATATGCTTAATTTAACGTGGTTCTTGTTCTAGTGGTCCCCTATGCTGCTGATGCTTTAACAGGTAATTTATTTACACAGTTTTATAAGACATTTACACTCTAAAGGAAGAGGTTTTTTTTACATTTAAGCCTACAGTAAATGTAATATATTATATTGTTACTAAGTCTAATATATCCCCCCTGTTTATTTTTTCCCCTATTTCTGTTTAACGGAGAGTAGATTTCTCCAACACATTTCTAATCATAATAGTTTAACAACTCATCTCTAATAACTGATTTATTTTATCTTTGCCATGATGACAGTAAATAATATTAGACTAGATATTCTTCAAGACACTTCTATACAGCTTACAGTGACATTTAAAGGCTTTACTAGGGTAATTAGGGTAACTAGGCAGGTTAGGGTAATTAGGCAAGTTATTGTAACGATGGTTTGTTCTGTAGACTATTGAATATATATATATATATATATATATATATATATATATATATATATATATATATATATATATATATATATATATATATATATATATATATTAAAGGGGCTAATAATATTGACCTTAAAATGGTGTTAAAAAAATTAAAAACTGCTTTTATTCTAGCCGAAATAAAACAAATAAGACTTTTTGAAGAAGAAAAAATATTATCAGACATACTGTGAACATTTCCTGAATCTGTTCAACATCATTTGGGAAATATTTTTTAAAAAATAACCAAAGGGGGGTGAATAATTTTGACTTCAACTGTATATATATTAAACCATCATTACATTATTAATTTAACGTGGTTCTTGTTCTAGTGGTCGCCCTTGTTGCTGTTGCTTTAACAAGTAATTTATTTACAGTTTTATAAGGCATTTACACTAATGGATCATCTGAACTAATCAATATGGGCTGAATTTAAACAAATTAAGTTGAACATTACTAAACTTAATTTTTTTGATTAAATTCAGCCCATATCAGTTGTTTACAACCAATACCTTCATTTTTTTTAGTAGGAATCATTTTTTAGTGTATGCTAATGTTGACCATGCTAGTTCATTATTAGTTCATTTCACAAGAAACAGCTTTGAACTGTTAACTGGCGCCGTCTGCTGGTCATTTGTACTTTTAAGAGTTGCAGTCACTGTAGTTAATTAAGCTGACTTTATCAGCCAGACATCTTAACATTTCGCGATGATTATCATTACTTTGGGTTAAATATACAATTTAAACTGCTGAAAAAACCTAGGCTGGTTGGCTGGTTTTTTGCTATGGTCGACCAGTCTGGTTTTAGAGGGCTTTTGGCCATTTCCAGGCTGGTTTCCAGCCATTTTCAGCCTGGTCTAAGCTGGTAGGCTAGAAAATGACCAGTTAAAACCAGCTTGACCAGCCTGGTTTAAGCTGGACATAGCTTTGGCTGGACTTACACCCTGGCTATAGGCTGGTCAAGCTGGTTTTAGCTGGTCATACCAGCCTGACCAGCTAAGACCAGGTTGGAAATGGATGCAAACCAGCCTGGACATGGCCAAACCCCTCTAAAACCAGGTTGGTCGACCAGCTAAAACCAGCCGTTTTTTCAGCAGGGTATATTAGGGCTACGTTTAATTCAGACGATTCTTTTATCCAAATTAACATCAGTGACGATAAATAAACATTGCTTAAACCACTGGGGGATTTACATTATGTTGTTATAACGTTTTTAAAAAGGTCTGAGGTTAGGCTAGAATTTCCCACTCACGGCTAACTTCTGGTTTGATGCGGTAATTGTGTCATAACTAGAGGAATAGGAGACTGAGACAAACAGTGAATTATTTGAGATACAAACTGGTGTTTATATTAGAATAGATAACTGGCGTTTAAATACTATATAAGGAGAATTACCGATATCAAGCAGCATAACAGTTTTGTAGAGCCTAAACGGAGAGTCACTGCCGCCAGATGTCGCACACAAACATGGCGGCGCTGCACGTGTTAAAAATCTGGTTCAAAATAAACAACCCTGCTGAAAAATCCAGTTTTAACCAGCTTAGGCTGGTTGGCTGGTTTTAGCTGGCCGACCAGGCTGGTTTTAGAGGGGTTTTGGCCACTTCCAGGCTGGTTTCCAGCCATTTCCAGCCTGGTCTAAGCTGGTCAGGCTGGAAAATGACCAGCCAAATCCAGCTAAAACCAGCTTGACCAGCCTGGTTTAAGCTGGACATAGCTGGTTTTGGCTGGACTCCTAGCTTGGCAAGGCTGGTCAAGCTGGTTTTAGCTGGTCATCTCCCAGCCAGACCAGCTAAGACCAGGCTGGAAATGGCTGGAAACCAGCCTGGAAGTGGCCAAAACCCCGCTAAAACCAGCCTGGTCGACCAGCTAAAACCAGCCAACCAGCCTAGGCTGGTTTAAGCTGGATTTTTCAGCGGGGAGGATAAAAGAAATGACACACAAAAGCACACCAAACACTGTTCAAATTAGAAACACAATTTAATTAACTTGAATTTAGAAGCCTTGTACATGAGCTGCAGGGTTTATCTTAAAGACACTCAGTAAAAACTGCTATGGTCACACAACAACCATATAACAAATGATCCAGTGCTGTACTCTATATTATACTACAATACATCACATTTTCTGAAGAAAATCTAAAGTTTACTACAGTATTTTGCTCAGATTATCAGTTCACCATAGCTAAAGCATTCATTAAATACCACATTCATACACTTCACAGCACAGCTATAAAGCACTACAGTATTTGTTAATGTGGGACATGGTTACAGCAAAATTGATAGAGTAAAAACTGCCGTCGTTTGCTGGACTACAAACAGAAACACGGTTTTCAGTGTTTTTTAAGCGAGAGGTTTTTTCTTCATGCCGTGGAGCGTGTCGTAGGTGTCTGCATCTCTCCGGCCCAGATCCTGAACACAAACACAGTCATGCATTTTACTAACCTGCACCTTTAATATGCCCTATAGTGTGACAAACAGTAGTAAAACTATTTGAAAAACAACTCTTAATAATCTACAGTGAGTGTGTTTTATCTTTATTACTGGACACTTCACTTCATAATATATATATGTTCTGTATATGTGACTCATGCAGTAAGAAAAAATTAATAAATTCATAAATATATATTATTAAAAAATAAACAATAAAACAAAATTAATAAAAAATACATTAAAAATAATAAAATATGCTATAAAAAAATAAATAAATAAATAAATAATATATTATAAAAATTATTTTAAAAAATGAATCAAAAATAAGAAAAAATACATTATAAAAATAAATAAATAAGTAAAAATAAATAAAAACAAAAAAATAAAAATATATTATAAAAATTATTTAAAAATAAAAAGAAAAAAATAAATAATACATCGTTAAAAAAATAAATAAATAAAATAAAAACAAATAAAAACAAACAAAAAATATTATTAAAGTAATAAATAAATAAAAACAAAAAATTATTTAAAAATGTAAAAAATAATAAAAACAAAAATAATAAAAATACATTATAAAAATAATAAATAAATAAATAAAAACAAAACAAAAATATTATAAAATAATGATCAATTAAATAAATAAAAACAAAAAATATAAAATATATATTATAAAATAATAAAAAAATAAAAACAAAAATAATAAAAAATACATTATAAAATAATAAATGGAAAAAAAAAAATATATATATATATATATATATATATATATATATATATATATATATATATATATATATATATATATATATTATAAAAATTATGAATAAATAAATATAAATGAATAAATAAAAACAAAAAATAATAAAAAGTATATTATAAAAACAATAAAAAACTAAAAACAAAAATATAAAAAATGCATTATAAAAATAATTATAATAAATAAATAAAAACAAAAAATAAATATTTATTATAAAAATTATAAATAAATAAAATAATAAAATTATTAAAATAAATTTTTCAATAAATAAATAAATTAGAGAGAAAAGTACCTGATAGAGGTCTCCATCGGCCTGCTAAAAAAACAGAAGAGCAGAAGTGAGATTTCTGAGAAGACTGAATATTGCTTAACACTGCATTAGTCAACTCAATTCCTCTTTCTCTTCCTCTTTTTCAGTCCTCCGCCTGCTTCACTCCTTCAGTCTGTCTAAATTTCCCTATATAAGGTCAACTCTAATTTAACTTGACACACACATGCACACTCACACAATCAGACCCACACACACTCACACACAGACTCACACGCTAAAAATTAATTTCCTCCTTATTGTTTTTGTCTTGTTAGCCAGTACAAATATTTAAATATACCTAAAAACATTCTAACATTTAAAATCAGCCTTGTTTACTGAAAAACTAATAAAAATATGCTTAAAATAATTAATGGTCCCTTTAAATGTTTTTCCTTTCACCCCTTTGTCACATATTATTCTCATCCTTTAGCTCAAGGGAAATTGTGTCATAATTAGCCTATTGTTGGGTACAAGTGTGATTAAATGTGTGTTTTAAACATGCATCAGTTTTTCCAGTGAGGGTTTTGGTTCAGTTTTTATAACCACAGCTGTACATAAAAAAATACTAGCAGTGTATGGCATGCCCTCATTTAATGTGTGTTTGTGTGTGTATGAAACCACTGAGTGATGAACACACACCTCAGAGTAGCTGCTCTGAGAAGACGAACGGATCTGGAAAACACAAGAAAAACAAATAAGAACAGAAAACGGATCAAACACATTAAAAGAGATGAAAGCCACCGCTGAGCATTAAAGAGACGCTTCATTCACATCTGTCTGCTCTTCACTGATGCTCAATTTAATGCAAATTAATGTGAAGAATAAAAGAGTCTGGCATAACAATCTCCTCAAATTGATCAATTTATTTTTATAATCAGATAGACAAAGGACAATGTATATTATTTTTTTATTATTATTATTTACTCATATATATTTATTTAATATTATTATATATTTATATATAAATACACAGGTCCATATGTATTTGGACAGCAACACGATGGATTTGAAATGAACAAGATGTGCTTTACCTGCAGTCCGTCAGCTTTAATTTGAGGATGTTTACATCCACATCAGGTGAACGCTGTAGGAATTACAACAGTTTGCATATGTGCTTCCCACTTGTTAAGGGTCCAAAAGTAATGGTGCAGAATAATAATCATAAATCAAAGTTTCACTTTTTAATATTTGGTTGCAAATCCTTCAGTCAATTCAGCCTGAAGTCTGGAACACAGAGACATCAGCAGACGCTGGGTTTCATTCCCGACGGTGCTCTGTCAGGCCTCTACAGCAACTGTCTTCAGTTCCTGCTTGGTCTTGGGGCAATTTCCCCTCAGTTTTGTCTTCAGCATGTGAAATGCAAGCTCAATCGGATTCAAGTCAGGTGATTGACTTGGCCATTGCATACCATTTCACTTCTTTCCTCTAAAAAACTCTTTGGTTGCTTTTTGATGGATGCTTTGGGTCATTCTCCATCTGCTCAATGTGTTCTGAAGCATTTATGAGCAGAAAATATTGCCTGAAACACTTCAGAACTCATCCAGCTGCTTTAATCAGCATCACATCATCAGTACACACAGTTACATAGACAGCCATACATGCCCATGCCATGACACTACCACCACCATGCTTCACTGCTGAGGATCATGACCAGCTCCTTTCCTTCTCCATACTCTTCTCATCACGCTGGTACAGGTTGATCTTGGCCTCATCTGTCCAGAGGATGTTGTTTCAGCAGTGTGAAGGGGTTTTCAGAACTCTAATCTGGCCCTCCTTTTTTAAGGATCACCAATGGTTTTCAGGCTGAATTGACTGAAGGATTTGCAACCAAATATGTGGGAAGCATATATGCGAACTGTTGTAATTCCTACAGCGTTCACCTGATGTGGATGCAAAAACCCTCAAATTAAAGCTGACAGACTGCAGGTAAAGCACATCTTGTTCATTTCAAATCCATCGTGTTGCTGTATAGAGCCAAACATGTTAAATTTGTGTTGATGTCCCAATATTTATGGATCTAACTGTATATATGTGTATGTATCTCTCTCTTTCTCTCTCTCTCTCTCTCTCTCTCTCTCTCTCTCTCTCTCTCTCTCTCTATATATATATATATATATATATATATATATATATATATATATATATATATATACAACAGTTCTGTCTGGTTTTCAAATCTGATTGGCTGATAGCTGTGCGATACTCCCAGCACTCATACAGCCCCTTCACCCTTGTGTAAACTAGCAACTCACTACAGTTTGACAAATGTTCCTGCTGTTGGACAACATAATGCACTTTTAAGTTTTTTTTAGTGGAGAATGTAGTTGTTTAGATTGCAACTGTGCAGTTTATTTATAAGGATAGTGCCTATTTTAAATATTTATAATTTCTGAGAGACAGCACAACAGCATCCATCAGCCTGTCATACTGAGCAGAGCAGAGACGGTTGATGCTCCACCACAAGATGGCGACAGAGACCGCATAATCAGCCCTTAGAGGAGAAAACTAAGCATAATTTCCAACTATAGCTGATCAAATCATTATTAAACAGGTATGGCAATCTCTCCCTTTTGTGTGCTGTATTTATACCATAGTAATCTGATAGTGTTTGCTTTGGTATTTATATGGTTAGTTATTGTGATCTCCTGATTGCAACAGAGAAATACAGGGAAATCTATGTAGACTGATGGCATTTCATGCTGTTCAGCCTTATAATCTTAAAATGTGAGCAAAATCTGCTGTTTTGTCATTGCTTTAGACATTACGCTAGAGAATCACATAAACACTAGCTCTAAAGTGAGGTTGGTGAATGAGCAGCGGCTTCTGCTGTTCTGACATCAGCTGCAGATGTGAATAAACGACGGTTGAAAGTAGTTCCTCTTAGAAAAGAGTGCTAATAATAATATTTAAAAACAAGTAAACAAATATTTTGAGATTAATCTGAAGCTCAATCAAATGGTGGAAGTTCATAATTATAAATAAAATAAAAATAATGTAAATAATGAACACTGCTGATATCTCATATATACAAGTCAAATGAGGCATTAATGAACGAAATTTGAATATTTAGATAATTATTTTAATCTTACAAGGAAAAACATGACATTAGTTAAATCCTCATGGACATCTTTAATCTCAAACGGCGTGTGTTTACTGGCAGTAAGTGTGTGTGAAGCTGTTGAAAGTGTGTGTGTGTGAACAGAAATGATGCTCACCTTTAATCTGCAGTAAAGCACCGTCAGCACAATCCCGTAAACGATCAGGATCCCGTCCAGAACATAACACACATTTTCACTCTGTTGCGCAGCTGAGAAACAACAACAGGGTCTTTTACACAACACTGTATTTTACACAACCGTTTACTTTATTTCACACTCCATTTAATATTTTAAAAACTTTTGAAAGCAGTTTATTATTAATGTTTAAATGTGTAAAACAATGTATTATCTACAACAACACTAGCCAACATTTGAAGTGGATCAAAAATGCTGTTATAAATTAATAGTGGTAATAATAATAATAATAATAATAAACAAATCAAGAATAAATTAATCAATATTGATATTGTATGTCATTGTGAAATTCATTCATTCATTCATATTTTTCAGCTTAGTCCCTTTATTAATTCAGGGTCGCCACAGCGGAATGAACTGCAAACTTATCCAGCAAGTTTTTTTACGCAGTGGATGCCCTTCCAGCCGCAACCCATCTCTGGGAAACATCCAC
Organism: Danio rerio; assembly: GCF_049306965.1. Taxonomy (NCBI): domain Eukaryota; kingdom Metazoa; phylum Chordata; class Actinopteri; order Cypriniformes; family Danionidae; genus Danio; species Danio rerio. Next base: position 62,041,902 of record NC_133177.1, read on the forward strand.
ACACACACTCATACACAACGGACAATTTAGCCTACCCAATTCACCTGTACTGCATGTGTTTGGACTGAAACCGGAGCACCCAGAGGAAACCCACGCGAAGGCAGGGAGAACATGCAAACTCCACACAGAAACGCCAACTGAGCCGAGGTTCGAACCAGCGACCTTCTTGCTGTGAGGCGACAGCACTACCTACTGCGCCACTGCCTCGCCAACATTGTGAAATCATTAAACATTTTAAATGTGCATTTTGGTTTGGTGATGAGAGGTTTTGATCCACTTTAAATGTTGTTAATTTATATTTTAAACCAATGCTAAAATGTCTAAGTTGATCTAACATTTACCCCCTTGTGTGGTTTGTTCTTACTCAGGCTGCAACCCTATCGAGATGTCGTGAATCCCATATTTCTACGAAATTCACTCTTGGCGCAGTGATGTGTCAAAGTTTGTCCCCATGTTATGTCAGTAGCATTTTTGGTGGGTTCTCTATAAAAGTCATAGCACACCATTCCCGAAGAAACCGCATGGTTTGACCCCACTTTCAAGGGTCTGGGGCAAAAAACGCTCGGAAAAAGAAAAAATAAGAAGAAGAAGAAGAATGGAGAATAGCAATAGTGAGCTTTACCTAAGTTAGTGGTTTTAAAAATTCTTTCACCAAGTGACCACCTCAGAAAAAAAATTGGGTTTATATTAAGTGTCCTTAACTACTATGTACTTACATCAAAAAAATAAATACAATGTACTCACTGTGTTTATAATGTATTTGAGAACACTTGTGCTGCTTTTGAGTTTGGATAGAGGTTGGGTTATGGATAGGTTTGGTGGTATGGGTAGGTTTAAGGGTGGGTTAAGGTGTAAGGGATGGCCAACAAATGTAATTACAGAAGTTAATTACGGACGTAATGACATACATGTATTTAATCAAGCATAAGTACACAGTAAATACATGTATTTACACAAATAGGTACATTGTAACAAACTATTAATTCCTGTGTCGGTACATATTAGTTAAGGCCACTTAATATAAAGTCGGACCAAAAATTGTCTCTCCAAGTTCCACCATAATCACCAGTATTGAAATAAAGTAGTGTAGTTGGCCAAATTAAGCAGCTACAACACTGCTCAGTTCGAAAATGAGTCATATTCATTCAACGTAAATCTTCACCGGGTGGCTCGAAACATTACACGCTCTGTGTCAGCCTTTTTAATTTAATAAATTTGTATTTTTGGAGCCTTGGTGTTGCCGCCTTTGATTTACATTTAATTTGCACTTTTTGCGGTTTTGGCTGAGCACCCAATTAAGAGAGATGTGCGTGCTTTTGTACAGTTTTTTCATATTCATTCAACGAAATTATATTCCATACAAAATATGAAGCCGATCAGTCGGTTCTTGTCACGTGACTTGCAATGCGGCATTCTAAAAAGTTAGGGTGTTTTCAACTGGAGACACCTGGAATACACAAGCGTGTCGTGCTGCAGTACTCATTTGACTAGCCTGTGGGTTAAATTTTGGCACTCGAGTGACCGAGATGCAACAAGAGAATACGATCAATTTTCATAATAAAAGATTTTTCAAAATAAATGATCGTTCAGTTCAGACTCAGATTATAAATAAAACAGAAATAATGAATGATTTTTTGTGCGACCCGGTACCAATTGATCTATAGTCCTGTGCCGGTCCCGAGGGTTTGAGACCACTGCTCTAGCAAGTATCTGCTCTGCAAGCACCCCGCACTTCTTTCTCTAGTTCTGCGCCAATTAAATCGATTTTTAGCAGCCGATGACGCGATGCACTAAAGTAAACACTTTACACGTTGTTGGTGTTATTGTACGAATCAAATTCATTCCTCAGTGATTCCTTCGCGTACCACTAGAAGTAAGCCTACGTACCAGTAGTAGTACACGTACCACAGTTTGAGAACCACTGGCCTAAGGCAACCCCACTGATAAGTGAAGAGAACTCAAACCAACTGAGCACTGTAAAACCCAATAAGTTAAGGCAACTCAAATCGTTTGAGCAAACCGATTGCTACAAATAATTTGAGTCCAAAACTAATCTACTGTAAACTTACTCCATTTAAGTTGAATGAGGTATTTAATAAACATACTTTCAACACTGAGTTCAACATTCTTTTGAAATGAGTAAACTTTCAGTACATTTTGAGTTCACTACACTCAATTTATTTGATAGAGTGGACTGCTGGGTTTCACAGTGTGTTGAAAAAGTGCTATATTTTGTTTTTATAACCATTTATGCAATAAAAAGGAAATGCAGTTGTACAATAACACACATACGTGACACAATTACAGCTACAATTAAATATTAAAACCAAAAATAAAAGGTTAAATTAATATTAATATTGGATGTCAGTATAAAACCACTGACGTTTTTCAATTGTCCTTTGTTGAAGACATGTTTTGATCCACTTTAAATGCTGTTGTAAAGGAATACTTTATATATTTAAAGCCATTTCTTAAAATGTACAATTAATTATTAATTTATCGAACGTTTTTCATATTTGTAAATGTTTAAAGTGTTAAATGAGTGTTAGATTTTATTTTTAAATACAATATTTACACCCTAAAAAGGAAATGCAGTGGTGAAAAAAATTCACAGAAGTGTCATTCACACACGCGCACGCGCACACACACACACACACGACATAAACTCAGCTAAAATATTAAATTGAACGCATAACCATTAAAGCTTAATTGAACACGTTAATATCACATGTTAGTGTAAAACTGACAAACACTTGACGACACTTCTAATGTTGTGTAATAGAAAATATATTATATTAATAATGTATTGATCCGTTTAATAAACTGATATTTTGATATATATTTAATGTTGAAAGGAAAGAGTTAAAGATAATTGATATAAAAATGTATACAAGGAAGTCCATTTGTGAACACGCACACACACACACACACACGCACACACACACACACACACGCACACACACACACCACATAAATACAACTAAAATTCAACATTATTAACTAATAATTAAACCAAATATAATTACACTGAACAATTCCTGAACCTCAAATACTGATTAATGGAAATGTTTAATGAGGAACAGGAACAGCTCATTGTGTGTGTGTGTGTGTGTGTGTGTGTGTGTGTGTGTGTGTGTGTGTGTGTGAGTGAGTTCCTGAAGCAGATGTCAGCTTTTTTATGAGGATCACAGTGTGTGTTTGGGTGTGTGTGTGTGTGGGTCAGAAGAGTGTGTGTTGTTTAATGGAGTGTATTATTTGTTTCTTACCGGCGAGTCCGATGTTGAGCAGGAGAAACACACACACGTCCAGCAGCTTCATCTTTACTCTCAAAAGAAGAAGAAGAAGAGAAACACTGACAGAACAGAACATACACACAGGAAACTGTGGGCTGACACTGTCCATTCACACACACACACACACACGGACACATAGACTAACACTCTCTCTCTCTTTCTCACATAGACACACATTTTCTCAGACACGCACAGACTTACACAAACACACTCTCTTGCAATGATATTCTGGACAGTTGTCAAGGTGTTGCTAGGGGGGTTCTGAACAGTCATCGATGTGTTGCTAGAAGATTTTGAACAGTTGTCAAGATGTTGCTAGGGAATTCTGGACAGGAGTCAGGGTGTTGCAGAGTGGTTTTGAATTGTCAAAATGTTGCTATAGAGTAGCAATGATATTCTGAACAGTTGTCAAGGTGTTGCTAGAGGATTCTTGACAGTTGTCAAGGTGTTGCTATGGGGTTGCAGGGTGGTTTTGAATTGTTGTTGACACGTTGCTATGGGGTTGCAAGGGCATTCTGGACAGTTGTCAAGGTGTGGCTAGAGGATTCTGGACAGTTGTCAAGGTGTTGCTAGAGGATTCTGGACAGTTGTCAAGGTGTGGCTAGAGGATTCTGGACAGTTGTCAAGGTGTGGCTAGAGGATTCTGGACAGTTGTCAAGGTGTTGCTAGAGGATTCTGGACAGTTGTCAAGGTGTGGCTAGAGGATTCTGGACAGTTGTCAAGGTGTGGCTAGAGGATTCTGGACAGTTGTCAAGGTGTTGCAGGGTGTTTTGAATTGTCAAAATGTTGCTATAGAGTTGCAATGGTATTCTAGACAGTTGTCAAGATGTTGCTAGCTAATTCTGGACAGTTGTCAAGGTGTTGCAGGGTGTTTTGTATTGTCGACAAGTTGCTATGGAGTTGCAATGTTATTCTAGACAGTTGCCAAGATGTTGCTAGGGTGGTTCTGAACAGTCATCAAGGTGTTGCTAAGGGATTCTGGATGGTTGTCAAGATGTTGCTAGGGAATTCTGGACAGGAGTCAGGGTGATGCAGAGTCGTTTTGAATTTATCGACATGTTGCTATGGAGTTGCAATGGTATTCTGAACAGTTGTCAAGATGTTGCTAGGGTGGTTCTAAACAGTCATCAAGGTGTTGCTATGGGGTTGCAGGGTGGTTTTGAATTATTGTTGACACATTGCTATGGGGTTGCAAGGGCATTCTGGACAGTTGTCAAGGTGTTGCTAGAGGATTCTAGTCTGGACAGCTGTCAAGATGTTGCTAAGGGGTTCTGAACAGGCATCAAGGTGTTGCTAGGGAATTCTGGACAGTTGTCAAGGTGTTGCAGAGTGGTTTTGAATTGTCGACATGTTACTATGGAGTTGCTATAGTATTCTGTATGGTTGTCGATGTGTTGCTAGTTGGATGACTGTCACGTTGTTGTTTTGGGGTTGCTGTGAGGTTTTATATGGCTGTCATACTGTTACTAGAGGAAAAATAGTTAAACATTTGAAAAGGTTGTCAGGGTGTTATCTGTTGGCTGTCATAGCTAAGCTATGTAGCGGCTAGATTGATCTGGGTTCAAAACGGCTCATCCTTATGCTTCTGAGATTATTGACATTTCACCACTGGCAAATTAAAAAATAATTAACTATTCAATGTCATTAATAAAGTAACACACAAAATTGACCCACAATTAAAGCAGTAAAATGAATACTGTGATCAATCAATACTGTACAATCCTATGATCATTCATATCAGTGTTGAATACAGCATGGACGCGGATGAGATGTTGTCTATTTCAGCTTGATCTACACTGCGCCCTGCTGGTAATACACACGCATTACACACCTTTACAAATCTACAGGACTGTAACAGCAGCCTAAAGGACCTCTCGGCTTATACCTCATAGAGGAGTTTACTTCACAAAACCAGCCTACTAAAAAGAAGAAACTAATAAAACATTTGGAGATCCTATTGACAGCCAACACATCAAAACCACCATAATTCAGAACATTTATATTGCATATTAAATAAATGAGCAATAACATGATTCCTTTTTTTTGGGGGGGGGTGGGGGCGTGGGGGTTGGGGGTATATGATCAAATTAAGTATTGCATTATATATTAGGAAGCAGGACATGATATTGTTTGCTTATATTTGGTGGGTATTATTAATGATTTTGAACGTATGAGCATCAATAATAATAGTCAAATAACATTAACAACAACAATTATTATTTCACTCATTCATTAATTTCCTTCGGTTTAGTCTATAATTAATCAGGGGTCACCACAGCGGAATGAACCGCCAACTATTCAAGCAT